>NC_056737.1:1997599283-1997791783 GCF_019279795.1 Protopterus annectens
TTTCAGCGGACACCTGAGGAGAAAAATCTCCAAAATGAAGGACTGTACAAAATTTAAAAAAAAAAATCAGGTTTAAAGGACAAGTATAACAAGTAAAACAAATGTGGTACAGAAGTGAAAAATACGTAAGCTTACAAAATAAATTATATAAGAAGAAAAAAGGAAAAACTTCTACAAAAAAAGTATACAGGCAGAATGATCAGAGTACAGAATAACAAATTTGTATACAGATTGCAAAAATATGTATGTATTACAAAGCTTAATAGGTAGCATGACATTTTACAAGAAGAGAAGTAGTATAAAGTGGGAATCCAACTTAAAAGAGGGTAAAGAAGAATATTTGGTCAGAACTAAGTTGCAATGCTCTCTCTCTCTCTCTCTCTCTCTCTATATATATATATATATGTGTGTATATGAAGTACACGTGTGTAACACACATCTTACATGTATGTATAGAAACATATGAGTGCATGTAGAATGGAGAACTATATTATATAAGTGTGTGTGTGTGTGTGTGTGTGTGTGTGTGTGTGTGTGTGTGTGTGTGTGTGTGTGTGTGTGTATGTACATATACACTAGTGACACTTCACTTCCCAATCTGCAGTTAGGCAAACAAAATCCTTTAAAGTATCTATATTGTACAGTGCAACCACCAAAACTGTATTTCTATTTTTTTGTTATAAAAGATTCACTTTAATGTATGTATATAGCACAGTACAGTTAATTTGTTGTTTTAAGTCTTGAGTTGTCTCTTATAAAGTTATAAATGCTTTTGTTTTAATAGATGTTTTGCACGTTTTCATACTACCTTTGTATATATAACCATGGGGCTTTTCTCCATGGGTATCCATTAAAAAGGGGGTTTAACTTCCAGTCTGATTTTCCCCAGTAAAATATGTAAATAAGTAAGTAAACAATAAGAGTGACGGGGCTGAAACTCTTGGGTCACATGTACGAAGTAGGCCTGCTGTTTCTATTTCCACTTTAGTCTGAAATCATGTGCTATTGAAACAATAAATAGGCCACTTACAATAGTCAGTTCCATGTCCACTAGACACATAATCCAGCACTGAGTACAGGTGAGACAGAGTATCGCTAAACTACCAAGTAATGAAAAATACAAGGAAACCTATCACTCCATTTTTTCAATAATCAGTGTATTAACCTCAGGATCCTTGACTGTGACATTCATGCATTACATATGTAAATATGGTAAGTAGTGTTTCTAAGGTAAGCGGCTGACACATGAATTGAATGGGAAAACTAAAAGCAGAACACAAAGAGCAGACAAAATGCGGCTGAAGTGTATGAAAGACAAGAGTCGAGGTGATACAGCAGTACCTGTGCAACACCGGTAAAAACAATGGGAGAAAATGGACTTGACAAAGTACACTGCAATGCTTCTTAAAAATATTAAGTGCATTATCAACTCATCATACTTCTTAGTATGTGTGTTTAGTGGAGAAAATAGTTGAGCAAACATTCTTGAATTTTTGCTGTGCCTTTTTTATCATTGTAAGTGCAGAAATACGTGTAACATGTGAATGGAGCATCTTTATTTGACAGCCATTTTGTGCTTGCTCATTAGCATTGCCTGTGTTCATGGTGGCCACCCAACTGTTGTTTTCTAATTTGACAACTGTGGAGTTTGCCAGGGGTAGACAGACATAGTAGTGGGTGGTCAGAATACTGACCCTCTTTAGTAGCAGTAAGCATTCCTAAAGTAGCTATGCACATCATTTCACAAGAGATAATTACTAGGCAGACATTAAACTGGAGAACCATGCAAAGTGCAACACATACACAGATGACGAATGTAAGAGAGTACACGGGTAAGAAAATATCACTGATAATTTAATTTTGTATAGTTAGCTGTGGAGAAGTGTGCTGAAAATGGAATGGAATGAAGTGGGATAAGGCACTGCGGAAAGGAAATGTTTTGTACATTAAACACATTACCACTGCAATTATGACTGCTATGAATTTCTTTAGATACTTACTGCAACCCACAGCTACCATAGCTAATAGACTGAAGAAGCATAACATAGAAACATTACTCTCTAAAGCCAAAAACACATCATCCATGGGTCCGGACAACATCCCAGGCTGAGTTTTACACGAACTTCAGAATGGACTGGCTCCCCACCTAAGCACCATGTTCAATCAGTCTCACATCAGGCTTTGTGCCCACTGAATGGCGCATAGCAACAGTTATCCCACTCCACAAAGGGGGAGCCACCACTGATCCTGGGAACTATCGCCCTATTAGCCTGATGAGCCTGGTCTGCAAGGCCATGGAATGTATCATCATGGAATTCATAAACAAAGACATTGGTAACCTCCAAACTCTGGACCCCACCCAGTTCGGGTTTGTGAAAGGCAGATCATGCCTCCTGAACCTGGTCAACTTCTTTGAGGCAGTCACCAAAGCCGTAGATGAGGGTAAGGTGGTTCACACAGCCTATTTTGACCTTGCCAAGGCTTTCGACACCATCCCCCATTCTGGAATTATAGCTAAACTCACTAACCTAGGTATAAATACCTATGTCACAAGATGGGTTGCCAACTGGCTCACTGACAGAACCCACACTGTAAAGGTTGCAGACTCCAAATCTGACTTCAAACCAGTGACAAGTGGAGTACCACAGGGTTCAGTCCTGGGACCTCCCCTGTTTGGTATCTACTTCTCTGAAGTACAGGCTAACACAGAAGGCCTCTGGCTAATGAAGGCCCCAGATGCAAACTAGGACCTATAGTCGAGTCCCCAAATGATGTGGACATCCTACAGAAGGGCCTCACGGAGACAGATGCCTGGTGTCAGAGCCATGGCCTCATGCTGAGTGCCAAAAAGTGCATTGTTATCCCCTTTGGTAAAAACTCTGTACCCATGAACTACCACATAGGCGGCAGTCTTCTTAACACCGAATGTGTGATAAGAGACCTTGGGACCCAGGTGGACAGTAGTCACATTGCCACAGTATTCAGGAAACCCTTCTACGTGGCACATCTCATCACAAAAGGGTTCTCATCCAGGAAAAAAGAGGTCATTGTTCCCCTCTACTCGACACTCATTAGACCCATTATAGAGCACAACACCCCTTTTGGAATGTACCTCACAAGACACCTGCAGCAGCTGGAAAGGCCACAGAAGTACCTCACAAAGAGGATTAATGGCCTCAAACAGATGCCCTACACTGACCATCTCAAAAAACTCCAGCTTTACTCTGTAGCATATTGCCTACTCCGAGGTGATCTCTGCCTAACATATAAAGCTATGTCAAACCCAGAGCTGTTGGACATGCTACACCTAAATAAATCCCAATCCCTCTGAGCTACATGTTCTAGGGACCTAAATCTTGTCACCATAATAAACAGGACATGCTGGAGGGATAGATTCCTGTCCCAGAGACTTCCCATACTCTGGAACAAGCTACCCATCTATGTCAAGCAAAGTTCCTCATTAACACTCTTCAAGAAAAACCTTATTGAGTGGATGGGAAATAGGAAATACACCCCGGGGATCACTTCTGTGGCTCTGTTCAACAGGGGCACAGGAAATTAACTTTCTTGAGTTGGCGTAAGCCAGGGAACTTTGTTGGCTAGGCTTACTTAGGCCCTTGGGCCGATAGCCTAGTACCTATCTATGAACCTATGATAGTTGTGATGTATACTGAAAAAAGGAACAAAGGGATAAGGGCAAAGGTTCACACAAAGTTGCTAAGCATGCAGTCCTTGAGACCATTATGGAGTCTAGCCCAAATTCCCAATTGCTGCAAAGCACTGCCTGATTAACTGATTTTCTTAAGGTCACATATTAAAAAAATGAAGATGGAATGATTCAAACCATGAACTTTTATCACTGGAAGCAGAACTTTAGTCTTCTTCACTTACTGCCAGAAATATAACAAGTTCAGTTAGGGGAACAGGAATGGGTTGCTGTATGCCTCAATTTACTGATAATTATAACCATTAGGAGTGTAGTTTCCTGCAAAACTATATAGTAATTTGTAAGTCTTATAGAGCCAAGAGCATAAGTAGTACTTGAGTCATTATCAAAGTCAGTTTTGCTGAATAGTGATTGTGTTGTACATTAACAAATCAGTCAATGAGCAGAATAACATCAAAAGAGAAAAATATAATGCCAGAAGACATCTGTGCTGAAAGAAAGTTCCCTTATAAGGCCAATTATTGAGTATAATTTCCCCCTCTGACATGTACCTTGTACCTCGCAAAGCACATGCAGCAGCTGGAAAGGCCACAGAGGTTCCACACCAGGAGAATCCAGGGCCTCAAGCATCTACCCTACACAGATAGGCTAAAAGCCCTATCACTCTAATCAGTTTCATACAGACTCCTCAGGGGTGACCTCTGCTTGGCACATAAAGCAATCTCAGACCCCGCCTTGATGGGACTGCTGCATATCCACAAGTCAAGCTCCACTCGAGCAACCCATACGTGTGACCTCAACCTGTGATATCAATAGGACTTATTGGCGGGACAGATTTGTACCCCAGAGACTCCTCCATTTGTTGAATAGACTCCCTCTCCATGTCAAGCAGAATACCTCATTATCCCTTTTTAAGCACAACCTGGATAATTGGATGGGAAAAACAAAATACACCCCTGGGATTTCACCTGTGTCCCTGCTGGACAGTGGCTTTGGGTGCTCACTTGTCTAAACATGGGCTAAACTCTTGGCTAGGCTTATAAGGTCCTCAGGGCCAATAGCCTAGTAACCTCCTATGATCCAGTGTTAGGAATAGAAAGTTGGTAACATTTGGCTGAAGAATTACAGAACAGCATAGTAAGGAAAAAAGAATATAACATTAGTTAAAAACAAATGCAACTGTTATAGAATTTCTACAATATTCAGCCCCCGCCCAACAAAAAATCATCTCACCCTGTGGACTTCGGAATAGAATTATTTTTCACTCTCTTATTTTTTTGTGTCATTATGAAGGAGTCAGGTTTGTAGAAGAGTAATTTTCCTGTACTTTAACAAATCACTATATGAGCAGAAAAACAAGAAAAGATTGAAAATATAATGCTACAAGAATCTGTGCCTCAGAAAAAAATATTTATCCAAAGTTAAGGAGCAGAAAGTTTATCAGATTTTGTTGTAGACTTACTTACTAAGGGAAAAAAGAACATGACAGTTGTAAAACACATCAAAATAAAGGGTCCCTATTAAATGAACTAAAGTTACAAATCCTGAACGCTCACATGAGCGAAAATGCCGCAACTCAAAGTTGCTTTTTTTTCATCACAGTACAATGAGGATTGGGATATTTGCTCTTTCTTCACTGTATTGCGATCTCGGAGTTGGAATATATATTTAGCAAGGGGTGTGTGGGGGGTGCAGCCCCCCCATAATAACCTTTTTGAGTTGCGGTATTTTCACTCATGTGAGCATTTGGGATTTGTAACTTTCGTTCATTTAATAGGGACCCAAAATAAAGCATTTTTTAAAACATTCAGGTAAAAAATAAATAAATAAAAATAAAAATCTTTCCTCTGCAGGCACCGGGGAAGAGAAGTATTCTGATATCCCTTCCTTTCCAGTAGCAGCTGTTAAGCATGATACTGCAAAGATTTATAAGGGCAGTGACAGTTCTGAAACCTCAGAAATAGTATAGGGGAGGGGACTGACTGTCAATTCATCTTGGACTATAAAAGGATACTTTGAACAAAGGCCTGCAATTTAGCTACTTTTTTGGTTGAAGCTGTATAACTCCTCAGTATACTGTAAAACGGGGTCTAAGACAAACAAAAATGAGTGACATTCCACGAAAAAAAGAACTAGTCCTGTTACAGACAGTATATATAAGATGACAATGGCTGACACTAATTCCATTATATGTCAATGATATGGGAATACACCACTGCTTCCTTATGTCTAGCATGAGTCACATAAAGCAGACTTGAAATGAATTATGGGAAGGAGAAAGAAGAAAAACAATATCACATTGATATGTTAAGCAGCAGAAGTGCTCAAAATCATTTTGAGGTGTCAAAATAGCTCATAAAATATAACAAGATGGAATGAAAAAAATAGATTTTTAGTTCTAAGGTGGGGTTTTACTTTAAGGAAAGCATATGTATAACTGGTGGAATTGACTCAAGAGACATTGATACAACCTTCCAATGTGCAAGACACCAGTAATGCTACATTTAGAATACTTTATTCAGTATTTACAACCAGAAAGAAAAAAAAAAGAAAAAAATGAGATTAGGTTGGCAGTGAATTCAGTAGAAAGCTGCTGATATTAATAGAGGGGTGAATGATGGAGTTATGAAGAAATATTCTGAGTGTTTGGTATGCACACCAGAAAACAGAAGAAAGGGTGGTATTACAAATACAAAATGCACTGTTAAAGTAGCAAGTGGGGCTAGATTTCAAAATAAGGCTACCAAAGTAGAAGAAAAGTGACACACCAGATTACTGGCTAGGGGATGATTCAAGACTGACTTAAGAAAATACTAATAACCTTAACCTGTTTCACACTGGTGTTATTGTAGTTCATGAGTAAATTCCTAGAAGGAATTACAAAATGTAGGTCAACAGATTATACAGTACCTGGGACAGATGAAAGCAGGAAGGAGGCATGAGAAAGAGAGGACAGATCCTTAAAGTGAAACAGTAACAAGTGAATGGACTTAAATCTTTTCACATCAGCATTTTCTTGTTTGGTGTGCTATTAATTAAGGTTACAGTCAGGTGTAAGAACTGTATACTTTTAGTCAAACACAGATTCGTTTTCTTGAGAAAACATGCTCCCTCATTAGGAATGGAGATAACTGTTCTGTCCTTGCAGTAATTAGGGTTGTAATGCAGGGAGAGTAACAACAGCAGAAAGTAGTGGTATCAGTCAGACATAAACTGAACTTAAAGTTCTGATGTCTGAAGATACATAAAGACATAGAAGGAGTATGGACACTGTGAAGTTGATTGCAAGGGGAAATAAAGTATGACCGATGTAAGGAAAATGAGGACTCAAGAATGACATGTAGAAAGTAAGAGAGTAAGGCAAATGATCAAAATTTAAAAGGGGGCTTACAAATGCTGCATCTGGGACAGTCATAGAAAAAAGTGTCTCGTGATATGAAGATATTTGCTTTCAATTTGCCTCACTCTGCCATCTTCATCAGGGCTGTACCTAGGAATTTAAATTCCCCTCCTTACAAAAGAATCATTTGGGCCTCTTAAATAATGACCAGTAATCCTACCTGTTACAGGACCAATCCCACCATTACAAAGTACCTTAGGGAAGCATTCCAGACCATAGAAAGCATGCGTGGTGGTGGCTTGGTCCTGTGGTGTCTGTAGGAAATAGATATGGTCATTCACATAGGGTAGAATAGCATTGAGGAACTACTATAATATCCTCAATACCAAAGCCTGTGAGATATCTAATGTGTCCCCAGTCTATCTCTGAAAGCTCCATGTAGCAAGTATATTGAGAGCTATACATACCACAGCATCCACAGCAATAAAAAAGCTGCACATTCTCCCAGTTCCAGTTTGTAGGTCATGAAAGTTCATCAAAGCCATGGTTATGTTTCTTGTCCACACAGAAGATGTCAAGAACACCCTGCTCCTCAAAACTGTAATATGTTAGACATTGCTGGTAATTTGGGTACAGAATGTCTGCACTTGCAGTAGGTTATGGTACTGAAGGGACAAGCATTTCCAACCGCTAAATCATGAAACTTGCAGTTAATCAGTGTTGGCCATATTAATAGAAATATCGACAAATAATGGAAATTTCTTAGTTTCTTTAGTGATTTTAGTCTGGCTTTTTCAGAAATTCACAATATCATTTCAGTTTGCTAATTCTTTAAGAAAAGTCTGTTTAGTATGAAATTACTATGTTACTTACCTACTTAAAGAGAAATGACATCATAATGACACAGCTCCACAGTCTTAAAAATGGGTACATTGGCTGACTTAATGCCATGAAAGTGTGCAAAAGTGGAGTGTTGAAGGTGTTCCTGGATCAGAAATTGCCAAGCAGGTTGGAGTTAGTCAACTGTCTGTCAGCTGAATTCTGAAGAAACTGAATACCGGTGAAGGGTTGTTGCCCAGCCATTCTGGCAGATGTGGACGCAGAAGGTCCACAACTCCTTGGGATGATTTGTATCTGATCAGAGAGTGCCGTAAGAATTGCAAGGCATCCAGTAGACAGCTACAGGGACTGCTGGAACAACAGGGTGTTACAGTGAGTTTTAGAACTGTTCAACAGAAACTTCTAGATGCTGGGCTTCAAGTTTGCAGACCTATAAAGAAACAGAAATTGTCCAACCAAATGAACGCAAAAAGACTGTGCAGGGTGAAAGAGTTTCAAAACTGGTCAGAAGACAATTGGAACAGGTTGTTTTCAGTGATGAGAGCATAATACAGTGTCCAGATCAGCAGGTACAGTATTTCAGATGACAACCTGGAGAGCAGATTAGGGAGGATTGTATTGTTCAGTGTGTCAAGCACCTCACTCAAGTGATGGTGTAGAGTGTTACCTTCTTTGGAACAGGTCAGCTCTACATTATTCAGGGAAACATGAAGGAAGAACAGTACAGGACCATACTACAGCAATGTCTGTTCCCTTTGCTGTGTGACTGGACAAAGAAGAAGGGATTTACTGGGACAGGGGACTTCATCTTCATGCACAATGTTGCCCCATGTCACAAAGGTCAACAAGTAACAAGTTTCCTTGAGGTCCAGGGTATTGAAGTGTTACCATGGCCAGGTAGCATCCCAGATATGAATCCAGTAGAGAACTTGTGGGTTATTCTGAAGTCAAAGATAAAGAAAAAGACCATAACAAACAAGCAACAACTGACAGAAGAACTAATTTCAGCTTGGGCAAGCAATGCTTCTATAACTCAACATTGCCATGAACTTGTCCATTCTATGCCTCAATGAGTTACATCTTTGATAATGGCCAAAGGGTTATTCACAAAACATAAAATCAGCAGACACGTTAGCCTATCCCATTAGTATACTACTAAACAGATCCATTCAAGAGCCCTTCATTCCCACCATCTGGAAAAAGGCATTTATCCTCCCTCACCACAAAGGTGGAAACAATAATGATATATCTAACTTCTGTCCAATAGCCATCTTCTCTCTCGTCTCCAAAATTCTGGAAAAATGTATCCATAGCCAACTACTTAACTACCTACTACACCACAACCTTCTCTCCCCAACCCAACATGGGTTTAGGCCTAGCCATAGCACCACCACTGCTCTTATATCTTTCTTGGACACAGATAATCATGCTTGAGACTCAGGATACCTTGTCTCCTCACTATTTCTTGACCTTTCTAAGGCATTCGATACTGTCTCTCACCCACTTCTTCTGACCAAACTCTCCAATTTAGGCATATCTTCCCCAACCCTAGGCTGGTTTTCTAACTACCTTATAGATAGACAACAAGCAACTAGATGGCACCAATCCCTCTCTCCTTTCCTAAGCATCAATACTGGAGTCCCACAAGGGTCCATACTAGGTCCACTGCTCTTCAGCATTTTCATTAATGATTTCCATACCAGCATACACCATGCTAATGTCATCCAATATGCAGATGACTCCACCATCATCTGCATGGCGAAGTCTACTTCAGAACTACTTACACTCACCCAAAATGCACTCACCTCCACTGAAACCTGGATGTATAATAACCAATTAGCCCTAAATGCTAATAAAACCAAGCTCATGTTATTCACCCCCCCAAAAGACAACAGCCCTAACCAAAAATGAATTTACTATCAACTCACTCAACACTTGCCTCAAAGTAGTCCCATATACCAAACGTCTAGGGGTCATCATAGACGAACACATAAGTTTCAACCAGCATATTAACAAAAACATAAAAATAAAAACATCAGAAACTAGGCATCCTATACAGGCACAAACAATTCCTCACCTATGCAGCAAGTCTATCCCTTGCTTCTTCCTTTCTACTTCCATCCTTGCTCTATGGTACACCTCTCTTTACTAATATACAATCCTCTCTTAAATCCAAACTGGACTCATGGTACAATAAAATCACAAAATTTGTAACCAGCGCCAAACACTCCTCCCACCACTGCGTATCACTCCATCTAAACTGGCTAGAACTTCCCCAACATCTAACATAGCTGCAACTAACCACAGCTCATAAGATAACCTATAAGCCTGCTAGTTGTCATGCCCTCTCCTCTCTGTTCACCATGTATCACCCAAACAGACCTCTGCGATCAGTCAGTCAGATGCTCCTTAATGTTGCAAAACCTAACCTTTCCGCCAGTTAAATGCATTGCCCATATGGTATAGCAAAACTATGGAAAGATCTCCCTCTTTCAATTAGGTCTACTAGCTTTAAGAATGCTTTAAGACTTTGCTGAAACAACACCTGTTCTCCCATTGGCTATATACATGCACCAGCACTGACTATAAAAAATATATATATTCTTAGCCATCCTACTTTTCTTCCCCATCTCACTTATGGCTCAGACTTCTCATATTTACATTCAGTGCTTCCAACTTACTAAGTCTGACATGTGCCACCCAGTCACACATAATCAGTATATCACTTACCTGCCATATCTTCTATTCATTCTTGATGCCTGTATAACAATAGCTCTAAGGCTGTCCCTCACTCTCAGAATCTTTAATCTGCTGCTCTCCATCTCTCCCTGTCTACTGCAAAGCTGTAATACTGTATTGTAAACACATTTGCTATTATCCCATGTCATCAACTGTCTGTATTGTTCACACATTCGCTATTATCCCATGTCACCAATTGCACTCTTGTTTGGCTTGCATACTTACAATCTAACATCTTTATAACTACTATTATCTATTTTATTGTATCACCTATTCTGTAATGTAGTGTTCTGTATCATCACTGCTTGATTCCTGTATTTTGATTCTGTAGCTTTATCATATTGTTTGTTTTTGGAGCTTTTCTACCCAGCTCTCTACTGAAAACGGGATCATCCTGGCCCAGTAGATCTCCCAGTAAACAAAAAGAAAGAAAGAAAGAAAAATATTATTCCAGTCTGTTTATGGTAAATTTAAGTCCCCAGCCACTATTTATCTTTGTCTAGTGTTTCATGCAAGCAATGTATGAATTCCTCTAGGTTGTCAGCACTTGACTTTGGTGGTCTATACACTCCCCAACAATTGTTATACATTCCTGGGTTGTCTTTATTGTCACAGATATAGAATCTATAGTATTAGTGGTATCATTCATTGAGAACATTGTATTAGAACATTTTCTCATATAACATGAATTATATTGTTTGTCATTTCATATACTTGTATTGAGTTATATGGTGAAACAACAATAAAAACAAAAATAAAATAATAAAAACACTGATTTCTATTAATTTTGCCAAAACTATGTGTGTGTGTATATATATATATATATATATATATATATATATATATATATATATATATATATATATATCTGCTATGTACAAAATATGCACTTGTGTAACATTCTGTGACTGAATTGCAAAAGGTGGAAAAGGTGCTCCATTAGCATATCATCAGCACAACACTTGCATACATTTACTTATTTAAATGTTATTGTGCACTCATTTACATATAACTTTCTTTTTAATTCTTGGAGGCTTGCATACATCTGCAACAATCTGCAAAAATGCTCTATGAATCACTCTGTGTTTGTGCATGGCTGCAACTTGCACAAATGTGCATTGTGCACATGCACAGCTGACTATGAATAACACCCAAACTATGTTAACTTTGAAATGCATAATAACAAAACCAGCTAGTTTCTCCACCTGGTAAGAGGTCTACAAAATGATTTTAGATAAATATATGAAGTTTGTTGACACATGGTAACTGCTATCTTAGTTATAAAGGAAATGGGTAGGATTCACCATTAAATGCTCACATCACATAAACTTAGTTCTATGTATCAGCAATTTTGGGTCTGTGTTTGCCTAATTCTCACGTTTCTAAAAATCTTAATTCTCTGTACTTTTTCTGTACTTATTCTGTCTATATACAATAGTTCTGAATTCTGTATACTGGTCATGGAGTGGTTAACACTGAATGCATGTGTTCAAAGTCCAGCTACACTTTACTGTCAGACCGACTTTCCACCAATATACTGAGAATGAAAGCAGATTATATGACCTGAGGTGCATTTATTTTAAAAGACTGTACTGAAAGAGGTCTTACTTGATAAAGTCTAATGCAGAGGAAAGAGTTTGGTCTCACAGTCAAAAAATATTATAATAAAAAATTGTCAGCAGTTTTTAATAATCCACTGTTTTCTTAATGTGAGTGTGACATGTGCTCATTAGAGAATATTGTTTAAATAACTAGCTCTGTTTTTTATTTGAATGAATGTTATGTCCTAGTCTAAGGCAAAGGTTTTGTTTACTGTACAAGGACAACAGTTCTGTGTTCAGAGGATGATCGGTTCGCCTTGACTATAGTTTAATGGCAGAGTAAACAGAGTGCTATTAGATGGTGAAAGGCCAAACAGGAATTCCACTTTCGCTGTATTTACTCTCATTGTTTATTGCACCTACTAGCACAAGCAGTTAGGAAAGATCAATGTATTTATGATGTCTCTATAAATACTTTCTTATAAAATAGTTATATGTAGATGATGTTTTGTTGGCCATGTAGAACTTGGAGTATGCGTGCCAATGATGTGGTCTTCCTTTGGTGGGCTGAGGTGCTCCCAGGGTGTCCTTTAAATACAAAAAAATGATGTTTTCTTGCCACTTTCTTTTATCTCTGCATTTCAAGGGTCTATATTACTTCAAATGGTTTCAATTTTGGTTTAAACTGCTAGATAGATAGATATCTCACAATGTTTTTTTCTATATTTCAACAAGTAAAGCCTGAACTAGTTGACAATAAAATATAAACGATTTATTATCAGTTTAATTTTCATTTAATCTTCCAATCCAGAAAGACAATGTAACTAAACAAAGACCTTAATCTGGACATTATATTTCTTGCAGACTTCACCTCTCCCACCACAGCATATTGTTTTGAAAAGATCATTGCAAATAAGCCTTTATTGGCTAGACCAATGTTCATGAATGGTGCTGTAAGCTTTTCAGGCCCCAACACAGCTTAGAAAATTGCATTTCTCTATTTATGTGTTATACATAGAAACACACAACTCCTGAGGGATGAGTTCAGTCTTGATCTCCGGTTACTAAATGTCTGGAGGCTTTACGTCCTTCTCATGTCTGCACAGGTTTTCTTTGGGTACTTCACTTTTATACCAGAAATTGGTGGTTTACTGGCTAAACTAAATTATTTGCATACAGGGCAAACACTATACGTAACAGAGCCGACAAAAGGTTCACTTAAAAATTAAATGAAATAAACTCCAAACACTATTAACAAAACGAACCAAAACAATGTGAGGGTTAGCCACATCCAGAAATAAAACTTAATTCATTCGTAAGCACTTTCACAGTTAACAAATACTGCTTCATCAGACATTCTAATTAAAAAGCTCTATCTGTATCTTTTGGCTTTTCCCGGTTAGGGGTCGCCACAGCGGAATTCCGGTCCGCTAATGATTGGTAGTGGATTTTTACGTACCGGGTTACCAGCCCTGATGCACAACCTTCAACGAAGGCACGCCCCATTCACGTATGCCTCCACACAGAAGACGCTCTAGCTGAGAATCGAACGGGACAACGTCTTGCTATAAGGTGACAACGCTACCGCAGCACCACATTTAAAATTCCTTCAACCAATCACAATTAGTATCTAATAAAGACATAATAATGTCATCAGAACTAATTAAAAAACAACCTAAAATATGTTGTATGAAATATCTAAAACATGTTAAAAGTAACAAAGAGATCAACCACATATAAAAAGAAAAGCATCACATCATTGTATATCTTCTGCCTGTGTTAAGAAATACAGCTTCCTATTGTGTGTTCTTTAAAGATACATTCCATAATACGGACCCTACACAATGAAGCCAATCAACACACTATCTGTGTAAACCCCTAGCATTCAAGATGGGTTTGAACAGCACTTTATCATTCAAGCTGTTTCCCTTATTAGCTGCCATTCTTATTACCCACCTCATTTCAGAAATTTCACATAGATTCCTAACATCACCAACCCATTCATTCAACCTAACAACTTCAAGTGCAATAAATGCGAAGTTGTGCGTTGAACCCTATTGTAGAACATGTTTCGGTAAGTCATTCATAATTATACCATTGTTGATACTGTAAATGTGTTCCCTCATACGGTATCTAAAATGTCCATCCATTTTACCTATGTAAAAGGACAGACATGTTCCATAGTAAGGTAATTATACTACATGGCATGTATCACAACTTGCTGTTGCCCTGAACGTCATAAACTTCCCAATATCAGGATGTCTAAAACTGCTAGTAGAATCTATGTATTTGCAATAATTACATTTGGAGCAAGGGAAAGTTCCATATATAATAGAGGACTCTGAGTTAATACCAGTGTCCTTAGGCTGGCATAACATTCTCTTAAGGGACCTCTTATTCTTATAAAGGAACTTGGGTCTATCACTGACTATAACTTTAATTTTTAGGTCTTTTAGCAAAATCGACTAATGTTTCCTCATGATGTCAGTTACCTGATTAACATTGCTAGAAAAATAAATGGGTACCCTAACATGTGAAATATTCCTTTGTACATTACCATTCTGCCATGGGCCACTAGAAACATATGGTTTCCCTTGTGTTGTTCTTGAACTAGGGACATCTGCTAAAATATTTATTACCTATCTTCCTTTCCTTGTAACCTTGTTCACAAAATCTCTTCTTGAGGTGAACAGGCTGCAAATTTGATACTTTAAGGTCAAATAATACAGATATTAACTGGAAGCATTTAATGAACAGATTGAATATTTATTTTGTGTTGTTGATTATTGTTAAAAAATGTCGTTTTCTAGAAATGTATTAATTTTCAGTAGATTTTATTCTTTTTGAAGACTTGAGTGTTGAGGTGGTAGAGGCATTATATTTTATTATACCATGACCCCCCATTAATATTCCAAAACGTGCACGCTGATTGGTCAGCGTGCACGTTGTAAATCGACTTATACTAATGGGAAAAGGTCCGGTCGCCCGGACTTTTTCCATTAGTATAAGTCTTTTTTAAAACACTGTCTCGCTATGTTAAAGGAGTTTAACATAGCGAGACAGATTTAAAAAAAGCAACGGAGATCTCCGTTGCTTTTTTTAAAGTTGTCTCGCTATGTTAAACTCCTTTAACATAGCGAGACAGTAAAAAGCAATGGAGATCTTGCTTTCTCCGTTGCTTTTTCAAAACTGTCTCGCTATGTTAAATGGGTAGGGCAGCAAGGAGGAGGTATACAATGCCATTATTTAAGAAAAGTAATTATTTTTTTTCTTAAATAATGTCATTGTATAATAGCAATAACCCACTTCTGGGTGTGGGTAATGCTGGATTTACCCACGGTTGGCTTTGTTTGGCCCTCATGATCAAACCACGCCAACTGTGGGTAAATTCAGCATTACCCACACCCAGGCGTGGGTTATTGCTATAATAAATGCAGTGTGTAACTGTCCAATGAAGTTGTCATTATTTCAATATATCTTCATTTGTCATTGTTTATAATATATAGGCTGTCAGAATAATAATTTCAATTAATTTTTATATTGGTTGAGGAAATGTCCTTGGGTTGGCTCATTTGGCTATCAAAATGATCCTACATTTGAACACCCTCAAGTTTATATTTCTAGAATGCTTTAGAAAAATAAATGAATATTTTTAGCAGTTTCTGGGATTCAGAAATGCTTATCTTGATGGGGAAGCCTTAGATCATCAGTTTTCCCCATCCCTCATCATGCTGAGCTTTTCTGATTCAGAGACCATCCTAATGCTGAAGTTTTCTCCTAATGTAGGCCTTAGCTCTAAGGTGGTCTTGTGGGCAGAGATGCAGTCTAGGGGAGTGGCTAATGCTTATTAGCCATGTACGTTCCTACAGAAATGACGGTGACTCCCAATTTGCTTGGCTGAGTGATTCAAGGAATCACTTGGCCAAGTAAATTTTTACTCTAGGAAGAAAAACTGACCACCAAAAAAACATGCCAGTCAACCATTCACTACTATAGGAGTACTCAGTACCTTAGTACAGCAGAAATTTCAATCAATACATGGGGATAGGGGATGTTTGTGTGTGTGTGTGTGTGTGTGTGTGTGTGTGTGTGTGTGTGTGTGTGTGTGTGTGTGTGTGTGTATGTGTGTGTGAATGTATGTGTTGGAGTGTGCATGTAGCTGAATGGCTGAGTGTTTCTGTGAACGTGATTGACTGTGAGAGGCATGTTTGTTTATGGGTACGTGTGGGTGTGTCAGGGGAATGTCTGAGAGAGTGTGTGCATGAGTATGTATGTATGTGTGGGTATTTGTGCTAGAGCATATGTGCACATCAGAGGGTGCATTTGTCAAGGCAATACATGGGCCTCAGGTGAGAACCTGGAATGGTCATATCTGACAACACTAGTGCGTAATTCTGAGATGTGATAATGAGTCAATAATGAGGTCTTTCATATGTAGCTATAGTTGCACTAAATGGCCAACTTACATTGAGCAAGTAGTATGAACTGTGAATCTGTTTCTGATCATAATGTGAGAAAAGTACAAAAAATAAGGTTTGGGCAACTTTTAAAGGACAACTCATAAAAAATGGATTTTTTTCCATATCTTGAAAATTTTGGAAATTACTGTTTTTGCACTACTGTAAGGGGTTATTATTATTTTCCAATTTGTTATATCCTAAAAAGGCCTGATGGGGCCACCAAGCTGCATGATTTTGTTTTACAGAGATAGAGTGACTTGAAATGAGGAGATCATTTACTTCTCCTTTCGGCTTTTCCCGTTAGGGGTCACCACAGCAGAATAATGGTCGACAGAACAATTAGCAATGGAGCTTTACAGCGTGGAGTTGCCAGCCCGGCACCCAATCTTCCACAGAAGGCACACAGATGCACACATTCACACCTAGGGCCAATTTAGAGTGTCCAATCCACCTGCAGCATGTCCTTGGGATGTAGGAAGAAACCGGAGCACGCAGAGTGAACCCACATGACCGCAGGGAGAACATGCAGACTCCACACAAAAGGCACCTCAGCCAAGAATCAAACCAGAAAACCTCTTGCTGTGAGGTGGCAGCGCTAACTGCTGCATCACCATGGCCACCCAAGGAGATAATTTACTGTGACTCTCTTTATCTTTTCTCTCTCGGTCTCTGTCTCTTTCTCTTTCTCCAATAGCTTGCAACAAGACCACTGTGATTCTCTACTTTTTTGATTGTCAGCATTAGTCTTCTTTTTTCATGTAGTAATTACTTTGCTTGCATTCATTTTTACTAATGGCCAGCTTTGCCACATCATTTTAAGGAACATTAGAATTTACTGCTTGAAAAAGACATATTTAAACTGTGTTGGTCTGACATGATAGGGATAGTGCATTTTTTAAGTAAAACAAGCTGGAATATGTTACTGTGACCATTATTATTAACAGTCTTAGAAACAAGACAGTTTGTCTTGCTCTGTTCCCATATTTGGTGGACCTCAAGCTCCCTAATTGAAATTAGTGTTTTTCTCCGTGCAGTGGTCACTTTGTCAGACAGCATTGCAAGAAGCAGTCATAATTTCTGTTCAGTGACCACTGGAGAGTCTGTATCCCATGGTAGTTTATCTACAGCCTTGATAATTTTAAAGTTTAAAATAGAATACATAAAAAAATAGGCGAGTCTTGTAAGAACAGTGCAATAAGTCTGGGTGGGTTTTTGCTGTTCGGGGTTTTTCTCCATTCTTCTGGGGTTCTTTGTTGACTCAGATGGGCTTCAGTTTTGTTTTGATTTGGCAATTTAAAAAACAGAAACAAAAGTGGTATATATTTTAATGCATGGCCAGTGCACTGAGATGTGTCTGTGTTTCCCCTCATTGTAAGCTGTTTGTTTTGACTGGGTGGGTATTGTCTGTTCCAGATTCCACTTTCCTTTCCTGTGGAGTGGTATCACTTTCCTTGGTCTCTTCCCTCCACCCTGCTTCTTCACTGTGGAAGACCTGTGGCAAACACAAAAACTGACAATTAATAAAAAAATGAAACTATATATACTAACTCCAGGATCACACTACAGTGGGGAAAGGGGAACATACATTTTATTTGCCCAAGAGTACTTGCATTCAGTGAAATGTGATTCAGTGAAATGAGTTTTCAATGCTTTGAGCTTTCAGTGATTTGGTGTGAGCATTTTGAAATTCAGTGAAATGCTTTTTCAGTGAATCAAATAGACCCCCCCATATATATATATATATATATATATATATATATATATATATATATATATATATATATATATATATATATATATATATATATATATATATATATATATATATATATATATATATATATATATATATATATATATATATATATAGTTGACTGGGAAACATACACAACCACAAAAATGCTGGCTCAGACGTTCTTGGACTTTGTTAATGCAAATGCTCCGGAACAGCTAATCAGCACACCCACAAAAGGCTCAAATGTTCTAGATATAGTACTCACTAACATGGGAGAGTATTGCACCCCCCAAATTGGGAGCAATCATTGAGTCCCCCAACAAAGTTAATATACCGCAGACAGGGTTAACACAGACAAATGACTGGTGCCAAAGCCAAACATTAAAGCTATATGCAAAAAAATGTATTATTATTCCCTTTGGGAAAGCTGACATCCCTGCTAATTATATTACAGACATCAACCCTTAAGAGTAGACCCTGTGGTACATGATCTGGGTAATCAGGTTGATAGCAGTCTGAACTTTGACCACCATGTATCCACAGTAGTAAGGAAATACTTCTGCGTGATATACCTTACAAGTAAATACATTACATCTAGATCTAAGGATGTTATAATCCCATTATACTCAACCTTCATCAGACCAATAACTGAGTGCAATGCTTATTTTTGGATATATCTTACCAATACTTGCAACATATCGAGAGACCACAGAGGTTTCTCAAAAAGAAATTACAGAGTACACAAAACAAGTCTTACACAGAAAGACTGAAAGCCCTCTCACTGTATTCTGTCCCCTATATATTTCTAAGGGGTGACCTGTGCCTAGCTTACAGGGTATTCTCTGACCTGGCCATGATGGAAATGCTACACATTCATAAAACAAACAGCAGGAGGGTCACTCACTCCAGGGATATTAACTTAGTCTTTGTCATAAACAGGTCATGGTGGAGAGATAGCTACATCTCCCAGAGACTGCCACTTCTTTGGAACAAGTTTCCAATTTGCATGAAACAGAGCCCCTCCCTGACCCTCTTAAAACTCAACCTAGATCAATGGATGGGTGACTGCAAATTCACTCCTGGGGTGGTGCCCATGTCCCTCCTGGACTAAGAAAGTTGGTATTAACTACCATATACCCTTACCTCTATGAACTTCACCTACCTAACAATTGGGATAACTCAAGATAAATATGGCTAGGCTTGTAAGGGCTCTAAGGCCATTAGCCTAGTAACCCCCTATGAACCTATGAACCTATAAATGGAGAACAGTATTTAGATGTAAGAATGTTTCTTAATCAATGGTGTTTCTGAGGAACAGGTTACCATTGCTTATTCATCAATCTAACTCATTACAATTCCTCAAAAACAATAAGGCATATTGATGAGTTCTAAAGCCTTTTTTATAGTGAAAGAGTCTGCATTTTAATTGGCCTAGTGGCCCAAATGCAGTTTAACATGAATCATTGAACAACTGAACTTCTTATGCACTTAATGATGAAGGAAGATGAAGGCTTACTCAAATTATGGGCAATAGTAGCAATAATGTTTCAGACCAAAGATTAAGCTAAGAAGGGAGAGGTGTTGCTGCTATTGTAGAATCTTCAGAAGTCTCTAATATTGATTTGCTCCCTTTATTGCCAGTAGTTGCCGCTGATAAATGTCAACCACAGCCTGAACAAACTATAACAATTTTAACACCAATAGTAAAGACAAACATCAGGATTTATTTTAATTCAAATGATTCAAACATCACCACAAACAAATCCCAATCAGTAAAAGAAAAGATTTAGAAAGGAGACTGTGTAGATAACTGGTCTTATTGATGCAAAGGGTGTCCAAAGAATTACAGATTCTGAATTATGAGGTTCCAAAGACTTGGTAAAAGCCCTTTCAGCATTGGGCAGATGCCAAAAGAAGAGTTTAAACATAAAGTCCTGCGATGATTGGGTTTAAGGTTTTGCCCATTACATGGTAGTATTAATAGCAAAACATCCCGCCATGGCTACCCCCATTTTAGCCAACTTTCTTATAGTAAGAGAAGCTTATGTTGTAAATGGTGGCATTTCTTGGTATTGGTATGATCAATGATTTAGAAAATTAATAGCAAAAGCAAACAATTAAAATGACAAACTAAACATGCAGACTTATTGTAGATAAATCAAAAATTGCCCATGGCTACCAAGAAGATTTGTTGGTCAGAAAAGGCAATCTTGCTGGGCTTTCAATTTTGGAAACTGTGGTTGGCCCTCATGTAGATTCCCTCATATTTGCAATATTTGTAGTGGGAGGCACCCTGCAATAAAATGCAGTTTTAAAGATAATAAAGGGCTCCCAAACTCTGCTCAGCCTTAAGGTAAATCAGAAATTAGTTCAGGCCCAGTAAAAGAAAGGTGTAGAAGCACCTTTCTTATCTTCAACAGATCCTGTAAATTTCACAATTTTAATAAACCACCATGGAGTCGTTCCCCTATAAAAGTAGAAGTTTTTAAAGACCTTCTAAAAGATTATCAAGATTAGTGACTAATTTTCTTATTGAAGAATTTACTTATGGTTTTGCTATACAATCCAAAACAGAATGCATTCCTACATGATGTAAAAAATTATCATTAGTTAAATCTAACCTGTAGTATAATACCTTCTCTGCAAAGAATGTCAGAAATGGAAATATAATGCATTTTTATTTCTCCACTAAACCTTGTTCAAAAAAAGGAGAATACCATCTCACACACCATTCATTCCACACAAAGGTCAATCAGTAAATGATGGTATAGATAAGAAAGACTCAAGAGTTCATTATTTATCACCAGTGATGCAGTAGTGATCATAAAAGAGATTACAGACACATGAATTACAATGGTCAATATCCAATCACCATTTTGCCTTTTATTTATTTGTCCACAAGATTGGAAGTTATTTGGCATGGAAAGTAACAGGATATATATTTTTCTTTTCAACACTGCCATGCCCATGGAATACTCCATTGTCTGCTCTGTTTTTGAATGATCTAGCACTGTTCTTTTATGGCTCTGGAAACAACAGAACTCATCTCACCCAAGGTATCAATATCTTGATGAGTTCTTAACCACTGGAGACAAAGAGACTGAATCAAGAGAAAGCCTTCAGTCCTTTATAAAGTTATATGACTCATTAGTTGTCCCTTTAAGACAAGATGATATAAAATTATCTGTCAAGATGTTAAATTATTGGGTATAGAGACTGACATTGTGCAAGGATTGTTTTCCTTACCAGCAGAAAAAAATAAATTTTGGCTTTGGTAAGTAATTTTCTTCTGGCTAAGAGGGAAATCATAAGACAGATTATGGAGCAGTTGGGTTACTTAACTTTGTTTATTGAGCCATGGTCCTGGGAAGACCATTGATTAAATCAATAAAAGACCTTTTGTGAGGAGGTTGCAAAAAATATCACAGAGGGAGAATTAATAACTGGGTCAGAGAGGACCTTAGACTATGGTCCAATTTTCTTTTAGATTTCAGTGCTTCATCCTTTCTGAAAGAAAACTGGATTTCAAATGAAGAACATCAACTGTTCACAGATGCTTCTAGAATACATGGCATGAGAGAATATTTCAGTAGCCTTTGGTTTTCTGTCCCTTGATCCAATACTTGGTCTGAACAATGGAGACAAGACACCACAAGGAATTTGGATAATTTGAGAAGAATGATATCCATGTGGTTTGGAACTGGCAGTCTATTAGCATCGAAAAGGTGTATATCTCATCAATCAAACATTGTATTCAATTTTTAAGAACCTAGAAATTCATGAGATCAATGATCTTTCCAGACTAAACTACAGTACTTATGTTACTGCAATCAAGTGGGACTTTCTCCAGCATTTGCCAGAGTTAATTTATAAGCCTTGAGCTTATTCTTGAAAATGTTTTTTTTATCCCTGATATCACTAAACACTGGATAGTGAATAGGGTATTAAAGTATTGGAGCACAGAAAAGGGTGGCAGGCCAGAAAAAAGATGCTCTATTTTGTTAATATTACTGAAATCAATTCCACAAGACTTAGATTCTGTAGCCAAATCCTATTATAACTATTGCCTTTGGGTCACATTATTATATCCTGGGGGATTTAGTCAATGAATTGTTAGGATCTCTTAGGTGGTCTGAAATAGAATTTACCCAAGGTTCAGTTTTAATTTGGATTTCCAGGTTAAAAACAGACCAACAAAGCATTTGTTATCAAATTTCTTTTAAAAAAAGTAAGATCCATTGACGTGCCCTGTATCTTGGGATAAAACAAATGTTTTAAGATTACCAACTCTGACCTGGATCAACAACTTAGAAGGGATTTAATTCATCACAGTATCATCACAATGTATATTTCTGCCATTCTTTTAGAATTGGCCAAGCTTCTGATCTAGCAGCTCAAGTGCTATCTGCAGAAGTTCGTAAGAGGTTAGGTAAGTGATCATGCTATTCTTATTTAAGATACACACACCAGTTTAGCAGGCATTAATTTCACCCAATTTTATTTACCTTTAGGGAGAAAGACAGTCCTCATTCTTGAGCATTCTTTCATCTCTCAAACATACACCAGAGCTGGAATCAGTGAAAATGGCATGAACCTTGGACTAGATAATATCAACTACGAGGTATTTTGGGATTTCCTGACTTAAAATGGGGTCAACTAATTTATTGTTTTTCTCATACCTTGCACCAAATAGGATATTGTCACACATTGATTTTGCATATCAGGGGAATGACCTCAGTTTTACCCTCAAGAGACAATTCATTTTTGTATACTTCATGATTTAATTGCTATCAAATGCAATTACCACAGTGTGCTTTTAGTTTGGTGAGCTGTAATTTCTGGATTAACATGGAAAGGAGCACATAGCCTCACAGCCATTGAAAATGTCAGAAGACTGGTTTAATCACAGAGTGGCCAGAACAGCTGCTTTATTAGACATATCTTTGGCTGAACACTGGCCATTCTATGGCAAGGATTCTATTTGGCTGAATAAAGATGGAGTACATATATCTGATTTTGGCTTGGACTTATTCAACTTAAATTTAGCTACATTTCTATATGATTATTTCAGTATGTCACATCAATTAAATATTGATTAGAGTTGTATTTCTAAATTCAAAATTAATTTAAAAATATAATAAGTAAAAGTATCATTTATTTTAGTTGTTAGTTGTAGTGATAATGTTTCTAATGCAAGTGGGTAGCTCTTGGTGGCCTTAGCCCCCCCTTGTTTACACTTCCCCATTTTTCCTGTTTTGGAATGATGATAACTAAATATTTCAATTAGCAATGGTGCAGCATGTTGAGTGGCAAGAAGTGAAAGGTGATGTAATTTAATCAAATTCAATTAAAGGCCATCGGAGGGACTTTATGGGACTCTACCAGAAAGTAGGCCTGTCGTTGTAATTGTGTGATGAAGTTCTGAGGTTCAGTTCTTTGGTGTTTATAGTGTTAATATTTACATTTGATTGCAGACAAACTTTAAGTATGTGTTTTGGTTATCAAAAAATATTTGTTTGTATCTGCAAACGTCATGTTTATTTGGGAACAGGGTAAAAGACAATTTTTATTTGATCAGAATCAAGCATTTGAGGTGTACACGGTTAATAAAGGGGCTATAATAAACAGGCACTGAGGCAGTCTGTGGATGAAAGTGACTGGCCACAACTATTATTTGATCACAGTTAAACTGTCCTTTGCTGTTTGTAATATAGCCACACCCCATTTTAGTTAACTCCACCCATTTGGTTACTTCTTGCAACACCACCCTTCGTTACCACCTGCTCCTGCCTGCAGGCTATCAAAACATTCATCAAGTTCCAAGCTTGATTCCCTCAAGAAATTTCCAGCCATCAGCAGAAAGACAACTGGACTCTGAATATCGTCATTAAGGATGTACTTTGGCAGAAGTATAAGAACTAAAAAAAGAGTATTTTGCAGTTGAGGAGCACACAAGTGTTCTGGGTAATGGAATCAGTTTAGAAATCTTTAACTGCATTTTCAAGGTCGGTACATGAAACCTAATGCTGCAAACACGCTTACTGGTAGAGTGAAGGAGGTGTGATCACAAATTCCACATTGTTTTGCTTTTAGCACAAGTGAACCTTATAATGGGTATAGCCTTTTACTGCTGTAAGAATTGCCATATTAATTTTTATTATAGCCATAAACGACTTGGCATCCATTGTAAAGCTCAGTCCTGCTAAAAACATGGTTTGCATTATAATAGTACAACTTTTCCAGTAAAATACTCTGTTTTCTTAAAGAATTATGCAAATTTATTTAAGAGTTCTGTAAATCCAGGCAAACCTACACAGACACATATTTGTGTGTTTTATACAACAAGGTTTGCAATCTGATTGTTTTTGTTACATGGACTGGATGAGTGCATAGGTTTAACTGGATTAGCTAATGTTTTCAAACAAGCAGGCTAGTTTACTGCACACAGTTAGACAGTATTTAAATTCCAAGTGAAACATTGAACATACATTTGAAATGTACTTCATTATGAGAAACAGTTATTTTGACTCATAAAAGTTCTTTGTTATATGATGTTCCACACTGAAAGGGTCTCTGTTACATATAAATTAAGATGTTTTAACAAAAATCCATTGTAAATAGTAGTTATAAAATAATTAATTTTATTAATTCATTAAATTAAGTTTTCAAAATGTAAAGTAAGAGATTTTAACTGTGATGTGAGATTCCTAGTTAGTGTTACAAGAAAAAGTTACACATTTTGCCATTTTGTTCCACGTTATAAGAGCTATTCTCCAACATTTTGAAGTTGGAAGTTTGAGAACATTGCTGGGTCTACTGTAACTTATGAGAACAATTTACAATTATTTTCCCCTTATATAGAAAGGTTTTAGAAATGGCATTCTACCTCTTAAATGACATTAAATTATTCTTTGATTATGATTTGGTGTGTCTCTATTTTAATAAAATGTTAAAGGTTTGCGGGCTTCGTCTTACAATGTGGTGATATGACATTAAATTATTGTTGGGGTTGCTATTATTTTGGTTATATAGATGTAGGAATATTATAAAGCCCCCAGCTTACAGCTTAGCGTATTGATAAGGCATACTAGACATATAAGATTTCCTGTTTCTGTAGCTGTGGAAACCATACCTATAGTGCTCATTGTATCATGTTCAGCTTCACAATGGAAAGTGATGTGTGTGTGTATGTTCGTATATGAGTGTACTGCCTTCATTCTGCCAAGTCTAGAGCACATCAGGCAGATGACACACAACACTTGGAAGCAATGTTATGTCATCACAGTACAGAATTTGCAGCATTCAGCACTATGATGAAGCATTTGAATTTGACAAAATGTTTAAACCCTGCAAGTAAACAAAAGCAGCAGTGTTATTTGTTCACTTTAAAGCATTTTTCCATGTTTATAAACTGTCATTTTCAAAACACCAGGCATTCACTTTCTATCATAGGCAGAGATATATGTTTTCATAGGTTTATAGGTTCATAGGTTGGTACTAGGCTAACGGCCATAGGACCTATACAAGCCTAGCCATAGCAATTCCCTGGCATAAGTACCTGCAAGTGTTAATGAGTTAAAGGTGGTCACATGGGCATTATCTAGATATTGCCTCTGATGTCACTGCATGCCTAGTATCAATTCTAATTAATTTTTCCATTCACACTTATTATGTTCCACATCTGTGTAAGAAAGCTGCTGTCACCCTCCTCTTACAAAAGTGATTCTTTCATAACCTACAGCACTTCATGACCAATAGCACTCATATAACACTTGTCAAAAATATTGGAAACATGTTCACCGCTAATTTCTGCAATATCTAAATGAGCATAACATCTTCTCTAACTCCCAACATGATTTCAGTCCTGGTGATGGAGAACTCAGATGGATCTCCTTGATTTTGCTGATAACCTTTTGATCTTGCAAAGTCCTTAAGCATAGTTAATTACACCATCTTCCTGCATGACCTTACTGATTCTCCATCTCCTATACTAACTCTGAGATCACATAATATTGGGGGTAAGGAATATTCTCCTACTCCTGGGACTGTTGGTCTTGAACACCTGTTCTGTCATCCATCTGTCAGCATTGAGCATTTTGCTCTAAAAGTCGAATCACACACACACACACACACACACACACACACACACACACACACACACACACACACACACACACACACACTTATATGTATATATATCTATATTTATATCTAATCTATGCATATATATATATATATGTATGGGTCATCATCGGACCACAGCTTCAACTTTCTAAAGATTGGGATGGGAAACCCAAATGCTCACTTAATCAAGTGTTCAGCCATTGACACGTGGAAGGTCAAAACATTATGGTAGAAGGAACCATGTGCTCATGCTTAAGAAAAGTGAGTAAACAAACACAAGTGATCTTGAAGCTAATATATATATGTATATATATATATATATATATATATATATATATATATATATATGGATTCCTATTACAAGAAGAAGTTCACTACAGCTATCCCCTTACATCAACCCCCATGCCTAAGGTCCGTGAGTACTGCACGGAAGTTCAGTACAACACCCGTTCGTTGTACTGAACTTCGTGTAAGTTCACTTCCGATTAAGTGCACTTTCTCTGCAGTGAGCATTCCATGCACTATTTCGAATTAGTGAAAATTCGATCTAGTGTATGGAACCCATATATATATATATATATATATATATATATATATATATATATATATATGTGTGTGTGTGTGTGTGTGTGTGTGTGTGTGTGTATAAAATTAGCAAGGGTTGTGGGGTGGTGTAGGGGAGCTTCCCTGCAAAACTCCTGTTAGATGGACTGTTTTCTGCAGCAGGAATATTATTTTGCTTGCTGGCATAAAGTTTCGATCCTCCACATTTTTATATTGTGAACGTTGGAGTTTCCAGTCTCGATCTTTTGAAAGTCAAAATTATGGTCTCTTGACCTTCTAAACATACATAGAAAACTATTTCCTCTCCCATAGATATGCTGTCCTTCCCCCAACTCTAACCCTACACCTTAATGTCATTAAAACCTTCCTGTAATACTGCCACTACACAAGACAGACTAGGACACATGCAAACAAGTCTACATCTATCCCTTAATCTAACCCATACCCTAAAATACACAAAATCTCACACACACAACACCCATCCTTCACTCATCCCCGATTCTAACCCTAAACTCACACACACACACACACACACACACACACACACACACACACACACACACACACACACACACACACACACACAAACATACACAAGTGCACTCTCACTCCCCGCAACTCCACTTACCTGTATCCACATTCCGTACCATGAACATATCCTCCATTCGGCTATTCATACCATCGATATTTAATCACATACCCTGAATTAGTCGAATAAACATAAGTGTGGTCAAATATATATTATACATATACACGTATTAGCATATAATTATATACGTATGTGCTCCTATTTATGTTGTAAAGAAGAAAAAAAGAATTTATAATATGTCATTCAAGAAGTAATGAGACAGAATCCGGAAGGGAGAACAGTTAAAAGAAAAGACACAATATCAGCATTAGGTTGAAGTTGTGGTCAACTACAACAGTCATACAGAATCAAGTGACCCCTTGTCATCTGTTAACTTATTTTGTTTGTTCATATGAAAAGGGTTGACTTGGTAGCTCATATACACATTTTAAGGTGTGGTGTATTTACAAGTAAGAATATGATTAATGAGCTACATCATTTTTCTGGCTTGATTAACAGACAACAGCTGTTGAATAGTCTAAATATTAATATAATTGCGTATGGATAATAATTTGAAGTAATTAATTCTTTCTGATGTTGAAGATGAAATGAACATTACATTGAGTAACAACAGTGAAGAAATGGGTAGCAATGTGCAAGAGTTTCTTTTCTAGTCATCATTTGTATAAGCATACCAATATTTGCAAGACCTCGTACATTATTGACATATTTCTATTTCTTAATTTGAAGGGGATGTTGATTGATATGTGTTGTACTGGGAACGTTATTATACAGCTTTGGTAAGAATAAACAGCATGTCTTATCCATTGTGAACTTCAGTACACGCAGTAGCTGATGAAAGCTGCATCTTTATAGCATAAGGATATTTGAAGTACTTTGTCATGTTGCAGGGGTGGTCTTAAGATATAGTAAGCCACACTGAACTAAATGTAATGATGTTTGTCCTGTAGGGCAAGCCAGAAAAAGAACAAACATTATAGCTGTGTCCATCAAAGGGTTTTTTCTTTATACCTGATTACTCTGTAATAAATTGTTTCTAGTTCAGACAGGCTACTGTTCTGAAGAGAGACCAAGTAAGATGATCCCTAAGTGAGAATTGGTTGGGGTACAATTTCATTAAGAGCAGGTTCCATGGTTAAGGAAAAGCAGTGAAGATATCTTGTGGGGAACCCCCAGCAAAGACGGTATCCAATGTAGTCACCACAGCAGTGAAAATATCCCATGAAGACCTTCCAATTTAGTTCATATTTCAGTCATGGTCTGCTCCATCAGTACTTCATTAGATATCTTGGTCCCTCTTAATGCCAGGACTTATTTGTTTATTTGTTTATTTGCTCATTTATTTACTTGTTTAGAAGTGCTTTACTTGCTTGTTCACATATGTAGATGGGCTGATTGATGTGAACCCTTTTTATGTCCTGCTTATAAAGCAGGATACAGTGTTTTCAGAGGTTGCAGATAGCTTGTAAATGCATCAGTAACACAGACATTAAAATAAAACACAAACATATTTTTATACAGTTTTATCAGGATGCTTAAAAATGAAGTAGGTAATTGGCAGTCAGTGTGTTCTTTAGTGTCTACAGCAATGAACCAAACATCAATAGGCTATTAATTTACTATTTTTCATAAAACAGAAGAACAGCTGTATATGGAAATACTTAGCTATAATATTACATTATTTACAGTATACACAGCTGTACACACCACTGTTTTTGGAATAAATGACTTGTGTTGGTCTTGTGAAGTGTTAGAACATTTAACTTCATTTATGTATGTCTGATCAAAGAATCTTGTGCACATCACTGTGGTTGAGGCTGTTTGCAGTAACATATTGATTTCCTTTTTAGGTATTTTTTGTTAAAAAATCTTTAAGTCAGACAAGATGCATGCTTGTTTGATGTTAGCTGACAGTGATTGCCAAGTACTGAATCTGCATGCAGAGAATACACATGCCTCCTTTGTGGATTTTATGTTAGGGAAGCAGGGCTTCTTGGAATGAATGGACTACAGTACTCTGGGATGCTGACGAGGAGGAGGAGTACCACATTACATGAATGACACGCATAGTGAGTATGCCGACTAAAATGTCATCATATCTCTCAATGCCTGGGCATGAGCAATGAGCCCCAGGAAATCAATTTAAAAGTTGTAGTGTGAACTCTCAAGGTATTTTAATTTTTTTTTTTTGCATCTCATGAATGGATTTACTTTAAACAGTGCTGACTGAAAAACAAGTAGGAAACAAATGCCATTTGTACCTTTAAGATTCCACTATCAGTGTCATAGGGAGACCTCCCCATTTCCACTGTTATAGGCATTATCACCCTTAACCCATATAGCCACTATTCATAGGAATGCACTAAGCTAGCTGCTGTCATGAATCATTTTAAGTACAGCTAATTTTCCTTGGTGAGAATCAAATCCTGTACTGCCCATCTATGAAGTAAATATCTTAACCGTTATGCCAACCTCCAATCATACCAACTGTCAACTTAAATATCCTGATATATGGAGAATGCCTATGCTTTAATAAAGTATATTCTGAATGAAAAATCTTCCTCACTAGCCTCCTAGACACTAACACTTAAGTGACTTGTGCAGGCTCACTGAATTCTACATTTGGGTAATTGCTTTAATTGCTGCTCCAAAAAAAAAAAACCTCAAGTAACTGACCAGAGTGTGGCATGAGTCTCTGAACAGAGAATGAACAAATCCAGGGCTGATCAAGTGTGATAGTGCTATTCCCAGGTCATTTAACCTGCCCTCATCTACACCATCTCAGAAGGGTGTTAAACCAAGGTATTACAAAAAAATCATACTCCCAAGAATTCAGGTTTGCAGTTGTGAATATTTGGGCCAGTTTGGTGTCCAGATGACTTTGCAAAGGCATGTTCATGTTAGCAAACTGCAAATAAGGGAAGACATAACTAAGACTAGGGTTTTCAGTTTAATCACTTTCTCCTCATCTGTGGGTTGTCTTTCTAGTATGGACCCCCAGTGCCAAAAGGACTTCCCTCAACAGGCTATAAGCAATCAAGACATAAAATAAGTTACTGCATTCAACATTTGTAGCAATGTAGTTTCGCAGAGGTATCACCAGCTCATCCAGCTCTCGTGATGTCCTTAGCAAGGTTGAAAAAGAAACTATCATTTAAAAGCAAGCCCTTTAATGGCAATAGCTCCCCAAAATGGTCTAACTTCCTTGAAATCATAAAATGTACCCATTTGTAGTGTTCCTTCTAGAGTCAGTGACAAAAGACATTCTAAGTGGCTCCTGGCACATCATCAGTTGTGCTGTGCAGGAAAATAAAAAAATGTTTAGGCTCTCAAATCCCTAGAGTAACCAAAAATCCATTTTACCTTTAAATAAATAAAATCTATGTACCACATTGTACCAATTGACTAATAACATTGCTTTAATCTCAGAGTTATGGCTCTCATGAGTGACCAGGTCAAATCCCTACACTGGCGTATTGTACCACTGAACCAAGTAGTAAGAATTCTGCATGAAAATCCTTCCTTCATAATGCTTCTGGTACCCTGAAACAACAGTAAGGCCCTATTATGCATCATGTGATTTATTTTCTTTACAGTGTGTTTACTTGTATTCTGCTTTTAATTGCATATTTAAGCTAGGAAAGAGACCACAGCTGTGTCTCTTGTGAGTCACACATAAATTACGTTTTCCCCACCCTCTCACCCTTGTGGTATTCTGTTTTTAAACTCAGCTGTCTTTCTAGTTGCCTACCCCTTATGTTAATTTGACTACATTTTCCTTTCCACTCCTCTTTCATTGGCTATTGTGAGTAAGCACAAAATTATCATTTTGTGAAATCTCTCCTCTTCAGCTATCTAAGATTATTGGCCTTCCCACTGTATCCCATAAAGCCAGAATACAAAATGCCCACCCCTTTCCAATCTACCTTGTTCTTTTAAAATTAGTGGCTCTCCACTTAGATAGCTAAAGCTCAAATTACCCACTCTTTCATATCTAACTGCTTAATGTGTACTGCAACTCTTAGGATACTAACCCAAGTTTTCCACCTTACCTTTAAAATCTGCAACAGCTACTGCAAGACCACCGAGTATTGGAGAGCCCACATTTTTCCTGTCATTAGCCAACTTGGGATTAGTGCGTCTGTTTTGCTCCTGATGAATGAAGGAGCATAGGGACATTATTTCCTGGAGACTACTGATCATTGGAAAGCCTAATAATGGTTTCATAGGTACCATCTTGGAATTTGTGCTTATATTTTGCTTCTGGTGAGAGAAGGAGCAGAGTGCATTGATTCCTGACTGTTTCTGATTGGGCAGTGAGTGTCTGCATTTGACCTTCCTGGTTGGTCTGGTTGCTGTTCAAGGGATCTGCCAGGAAAAGACTGTAACAAGGCTACAGACCCTTACATCATCTGGGATAATAAAACTAAAAACAGTTCATGGTGTTAGAGCAGCAAATAGCAAAACAATTGCTTCAACAGTACATACGAAACGAAAATTGTCTTCTGAATAGACTCACTGTAATCCAAGACTGAATTTTAAATCAAGTCCAATGTAGTAACCACAAAAAGACAACAGCTGTTGTTGCATTCCCATGCAAATGGAATATGTTATAAATCCAACAGTGATGAAAGGAAATCTATCAAAGAATGATCCAAAGTCTATTAATACATAACTTTATTATTAACACCACCAAAAAAATAAAATAACAAAGTAAAACATGAGAACAGGTTAAGCACTTTCGTCCTAACAAAACATTTGGACTTCTTCAAAACTTGCCATCTTTTAGCTCTCATCACTTTTTATACCCAATGGTTAATAAGACTTAATTAATCATTTCATGGTCTGTTGTTTCTTAAAGGTACGTTAAACAATGTGCATAAACTGCATAAGTAAATTAATATAAAAATAAAACTACAACAATATATGTAAACATTTATACAAGTAACCAAATAATATTTTGTGAAGCATCTTCTTCATCCCTGTATAGTAAAAACTCTTAAAAGCACTTTAAAACAATGTACTACAACAATAAAACTCTTGGTGTTACCAGATGGTCTTCCATCCTAAAACTAACCAGGCCCCACCCTGCATAGCTTTCAAAGTCAGCCCTTTCAGGGTGGTGTGATTACAAGTGCATATTATTTGAAAATGTATTCTTAAATTAAACATTTATGTTAAAAATCTGAAACTTAAAAATAATCATACGAGTCTAAAAAAATAAAACTATTATTTTTTATGAAAATTTCATCATTATTGGAAAAATTTAAATAAACATTTTGTGAATAGATTTTTATAAGTGTTTGAACCATATTCAGTAAGGCACTTGATGATATAACATTCCATAGAATTCTCATAAATCCAATGCTTTTATTTTTAACACAGGCATAATAGAAGTATGTTCATTTAATCCTGGTAAAATGGTGGCATTACATCTTAACTGCCATTCCAGTTCTTTTCTTTCCAGATCCATTTCCCGGACACCATTCCTATTTTGCTTGTCAACTTTGTCCAAAATCCCAAACTTAAAACCTCTGTACTTGTCATAATTTAGTGTGTGCCTGTAAAGTGCATTGTTTTGATTTTACATTTTAATTGCATTTAAGTGCTCAGAAATTCTCTTTTTAAGGCTCTTTCTGTTTTCCCAATTTAGTAACTAACACAGTGGGTACATATTCCAATGTAGACTACCCCTGATGTATTACAGTTTCCATCCCTAAGTCTCAAAATCATGTCCAATGATATTAAATATAGCTGGTTCTGTCAAATATAACTGGTTCTGTTAAATATAACTAGTTCTGTTCTAAAATATAAGGGCAGGTATTACACATCCCACATTTTCTGGTGCCTTTATTACGATAATTGGAACCAAATTTCACTGGGTGCCCAAACCAGAATTTCAAATTATGGCCTATTTTGTTCACAACTAATGACTTGTCTCCTACTATACTATATATCTCATTGTAAATTCTGAATATAGCCCAATTTCTAGTGACAATGTTCCTTATGTCTTTTGAATAAAGCCCATCAGATATGACCATAGCATTTAGATAAGCATCATTTGACTGAAATTTCCTTGCAAAGTTTTTGAATGGTTCTTGTGTTCCTAGCAGGGGTTTGTACCTAGTACCCCATCCTTCCTTAACTTCCACAGTCACTTTGTTTAATAAATCTATAGGATATCTTCTTTCTATGAACATTTTCAACAATTTAACTAGCTTTGCCTCAAAAAATTCAATATCTGAGCACATTCTAGTGGCTCTCACTAACTGTTCTTTAAAGTTATTCCTCTTAATATGTTTCGGATGGCAGCTGTAAAAATATAAATAACTATTTGAAAATGTCTCCTTCCTGTGAATTTTAGATTCAAATTTTTGTGTCACAAGGTTCTTGGACAATTCCACATCCAAAAAGCTTATATTTAAGTCAGAATGTGTGTAGGTGAAACTAAGAAAGGAGGGCAATTCATTAATATACTGTAGAAATTCATCCCTGACTTCATTTGTTTCTTTCCATAAAATAAATATATTATCCATAAAATGTAGGTACAAGTTCCAATGACTCCTGTACTTACTTGTCATAATGTATTTCTTTTCCCATGCATACATAATAATATTTGCATATGTAGGGGCACAACTAGCTCCCATTGTTACTCCAAATATCTGCCTGAAATACTCACCCTCAAACCAAAACTTTAAAATCATCTCCATCAAGTCACAAATAAAAATATGTAATAACAGAATCTAATGTACTTAATTTGTAAACTGTCTCCCGGAACATTTCAATTCCTTCTTCATGTGGGATAGAAGAAAACAAATCCACCACATCAACAGTAGTGAAACTGCTAGAATCACTATAAAATTCTTGTCTCACTTGGCTTAAAAACTGCCATGAATCCTTCAGTATATATTCCACATTGCTTACATATTCCTTAGGCAACCTATAAACAAAAACTCCTAATAAAGATGTCATTGAGTTATGTGTTGAGACTATTAACCTGTATGGTGATTTCTCTATATCATAGGAGGTTACTAGGCTATTGGCCCTGAGGCCCTTATAAGCCTAGCCAAGAGTTTAGCCCATGTTTAGCCAAATCAGCACCCAATGCCCCTGTCCAGCAGGAACATGGGTGGAATCCTAGGGGTATATTTTCTGTTTCCCATCCAGTTATCCAGGTTGCGCTTAAAAGCGGTAAAGAGGTACTCTGCTTGATGTGGAGAGGGAGTCTATTCCATGCATGAGGGAGTCTCTGGGACACAAATCTGTCCTGCTAACAAGTCTTGTTGATGTCACAGACCAGGCTGAGGCAGTGCGTGCGGGTTACTCGAGTGGCGCTTGACTTGCAGATATCCAGCAGTTCCATTAAGGTGGGGCCCATGATCGCCTTATATGCCAGACAGAGATCACCTCTGAGGAGCCTGTATGAAACTGAGTAGAGGGATAGGGCTTTTAGCCTATCTGTGTATGGTAGATGTTTAATGCCCTGAATTCTCCCGATGAGGAACCTCTGTGGTCTCTCCAGCTGCTGCATGTGCTTTGCAAGGTACACGCCAAAAGGTGCACTGTACTCAATAATGGGCCTTATAAGGGAAGAATACAGGGATGTTATGACCTCCTTGTCCCTGGATGAGATACCCTTACTTATGAGATGGGCCATGTAGAAAGCTTTCCATTTCATGGAAGCAACATGGTGGTCAAATGTCAGGTTGCTATCAACCTGAGTGCCCAAATCCCTCACAACTGATTGAGTGCTTAGGGCATTGTTATTAATGTGATAATTTGTGGGGACTTCACTCTTCCCAAAGGGGATGATGATGCACTTTTTGGTATTCAGCTTAAGGCCATGTTTCTGGCATCAGTCATTTGTCTGAGTGAGACCCTCTTGGAGGATGTCCACATCACTAGGGGAATTAATGACAGCACCCAGCTTGTAGTCACCTGCAACATAGCCAGCCTTAGGCATAGGCCAACTAAGTGGCCACCTAGGACACTACTCTAACAGGGCACGTTTCTAGTAATCTGGATGGTATAGGTAGACCTGCATGGGGGCAAAGGGTGGTGCTGGGGGGGGGCGCTGTGGAGACCTTTTGCCCTGGGCACCAGTTGACAAAAGGCCAGCCTTGATCTGCAAACCTGGTCATCCATAGCTCACTTGTTTTGGCCTGCACCTCAGAAAAATATATCTCAAATAACAGAAGCCCCAAGACCGGACTCTGGGTATACCACTTGTTATGGGTCTACTGCTTGATGTGGCTTCTCCTATTTTGATTACGTGGGTTCTATCAGTGAGCCAGTTTGCTACCCATCTGGTAACATATAGATTGATGCCTAGCTGAGACAGTTTATCTACTATGACCGAGTGGGGAATAGTGTCAAAGGCTTTGGCTGGGTCAAGGTAGGTGGTGTGTACCATCTTCCCCTCGTCCATGGCTTTGGTGACTGTCTCAAACAAGTCAACCAAATTTAGCAGACATGACCTCCCTTTGACAAAGCCAAACTGTCTGGGATCAAGTGTTTGGAGGTTGCCAATGTTCTTGTTAATGAGGTCCATGATGATCTATTCCATAGCCTTGCAGATCAGGCTAGTTAGGCTGATGGGTCTATAATTTCCCGGATTGGTGGATGCTCCACCTTTGTGTAAAGGGATGACAGTGGCTGTCCTCCACTCAGCTGGGATGAAGCCAGTACTCAAGCTTTGGTTGAATAGGGTGCCTAATGGTGCTGCAAGTTCCTGCCTGAGTTCATGTAGGATGCAGCCTGAGATGTTATCAGGTCCCATGGAGGCTGCATTTTGTGCCTTTGAGAGAGCAGTGATGACCAGTTCCCTAGAGATAACGGGAAGGAGGCAGGTACTGGGGATGTCCTGATTTACTGATGGGGGGACAGAGGGGTAAAATTTTTACTAAATCTGTCAGCCAGCAAGTTTTCTATATCTACGGCACTTGTATATGTGGTGTCCTTGACCACCAGTTCTGAACAGATCTGGGTTCTTCCTTTGAGGTTGGGACATATGTGAAGAAAGCCTTATGATTGTCTCTAGTAGATGTGGCCAATTTGGACTTGAAGTTTGCTTTAGAGGATTTCACTAGTGCTCTTATTTGTTTGTTCAGGCTATGGAGACATTGCTTCCAATTGGGCACCTGCTCCTTCTTGGTCTTAGACAGCAATTGTTTTCTTTTGTTATAGAGTTTATTTATTGCAGATGTCCACCAGACAGGTTTACTCTTCCTTGCAGAGGATGACTTAGTCCTGGTGAATATTGCTGATTCCATGCATCTATATAAATGCTCAGATAGTGCTTTGGTGTAGTTTTGGATATTGCTGCCAGTTCCTACAGAGTGGGGGGGCTGTGAAGCTGTTTATATTATCCCTCAGGAGGCTGTAATCAGCTTTGGAGAAGTTTTATGTCTGATCCTAGCTATAGGGGGTTGGGGGAGATGGTGAATTTGAAAGTGACTGCTTTGTGGTCAGATCTTACCAGGGAGGATGATATCATAGGGATACTGCAGTGTTTACGCATGTTGGTTAATACCAAGTCCAAGATATTATCATCCCTTGTTGGGGTATCAATCAGCTGTTCCAAGGCATTTGCATTGACAAAAATCAAGGAAACTCTAGGCATTTGTGTTCTAGCATGAGTAGTTCTTTCAGTCTATGTTTGGGAAGTTAAAGTCACGTGGGAGCAGGATAAAGGGTTGAATCTTGATAGATTCAAACATGTTCTAATAGGCGGATTGGGCATCTAGAGTCAGATTTGGGGGCTGGTAGCAAGCTATGATTTGAAGAGGGGTCTTGTCAATGGTTAACTGCACCTGGAGTGTCTCCTGTGCATCATACTGTTTGACCAGCCTGGAGCTGTGTATGTCTTTATTGTATATTGAAACTCCACCTCCTTTGGTTTTAATGCCCACAGTTTGTGGTCTGAATGTATGATAGCATGAGTAACCAGGTATGGCTGGGATGCTCTCTGCAGCTCTGAACAAGGTTTTTGTGACTGCACAGATGTGAGCATTTTCCAGTGTTAGGAATGCTTGCAATGAGTGCAGTTTCATGTTTAGACTCCTAGCGTTTAGCAGCATGACCTTTAATTTGTGTTTTGTTGAAATTTTTATGTTGGTAGTTTTAACCTCATCACTGTTCCTAAAAAAGGCACTATAGGGGAGGCAAGTGCCTTTGCCAGAAGCCTGAAGCCCAGGTGAGACAGATGCAGGCCATCTCTGGCAAAGCATCGTGGTATGTCGATCATATCTTCTCAAGTTGTCAGGTACTGGATCCCCCTGGAATGACACCAGAAACTAAGCCAATTGTTAAAGTCAATCTTTTCTTTTTGTATTGGGGCATCATTCTGGGTGACAGCAGAATGCTGTTTAAGGCTAGAGGCATACCTGTTTGGGACACATAATCAGCGACCTCAACCATGTCTCTCTTCATATAGTCCAGAGAGGTACATCTCAAGTCATTCACGCCAACATGGACTATGACAGAGTCATAACAGTACCTGTTGTTGAGAGACTTAAGTGTGTGTGTATGATATGGAGGATTCTGGCACCTGACAGACAACTAACCATGATTTTCTCCTTATCCAGCCTAGTGTGAGGCACATCTGTGTGTCTCACAATGGAGTCTCCTATGACTAATATGTTGGGTTTTTGGTGAATCCTTAGTGGTTGTGAGGCACAGGTGTGTGGACTATGCATGATATGTGGTGTGGAGGCCTGTGGAGATCACATGTGTTTTTGCCTCAGAGGTCTCCTTTGTTTGGATATGTTTATGCTGAGGACTTCCACATATGTAGGTGTGGGTTGTGTAGGTGTGGGTGGTGTTTGAGGTGTAGTGATTGTGTTGACAACCTTTTCAGTGCCAGATATACTGGCTCTAGGGGGAAGAGAGCTTGGACTCTAGGTTCCTAATGTAATTGCATCTCTCACAGATTGTGTTCCTAGATGGTAGTAGTACAGTAGATGGTTGTCCGTGTACATGAGGCATTTGCTACACTGTCTCTGGATGCCTATATCAACCAGACAGGCAGGAGAAATTGTAGGAAATTTTCCATCCATATTTGTCAGAATCTGAGGGAGAAAGGCCAGGGAGAGCTAAAGGGTGGGCCTAAAGCCTAAGTGCTTAAAGCAAAACTAAGAGCTTAGAATAACACTTAAGAATAATGCTTAACAATTTAGACAAGCTATAAACAAGCAGTAATAAATGCAACAGAAAAGATGCAGTTGAACAGTTTAGAAAGAAGGCAGCAAGTAGCAGGACTAAGTAAAGCAAGATGAAGTAACAGAGTAGTAGGAAGAAACACAAATTAGAAAATATAAGCAGCTGAATATATATAAGTAAAACGGGAGAGAGCAGGAACAGAAGATAACTCAAGGTTAATGGACTAGGGAATCTGGCCTTCCCAAATTATCTCAGTATTAGGTAGAATGAGCTAAAGAGATGGTACTGGGAGGAGTGTCCCAGATCAAATTTACAGTAGGGATAGGCAACTGCAAAAGCCACCAACTTTAAGAACAGAACAGGAATAGGATGGGAGGGTGGGAGAAAAACAGTTTCAGCACAGATCAAAAACAATACCAGCAAATATATAAATAATTCAGTCAAGCAAAAATTAAGACAGTGCAGAACTCTGAACCATTAGAAAGTGCCAAAAATATACTTATCAGCTCTATATCTCCAGATTTTTTGAGAAGCACTCTCAGTCAGAACGCAAGGAGATTCTAGCAATGATATGAAGGATTTTACAAACAGGGAATATTTTTATACCAGCATGTCTTGAGACAATAAGATAACACAAAAGCTGTTAGACTTGTTTCACCAACATTAAGAACACAACAGGAATAGGTTGGGAGAAAACCATTTTCAGCACAGATCAGAAAACAATGCCAGCAAATATATAAATAACTCAACCAAGCAAAAATTAAGACAGTGCAGAACTCTGAACTGTTAAAAAGTGCCAAAAATATACTTATCAGCTCTATATTTACTTTGGGGATTCCAAAAACCATGGGTATTACTGTGTTTTCATTATGCAAAAAAATTATATGTTTTCTCATTAATGGTCCTTTGTAATAATGAGTCCTGTAGGAATAAATACATTTTCTTTTTTGCTAAATTAACTTCATTAATTGAAACCCTTTTGTACTTCTGTGTGTCACTCAAAATTGCATTCATACTACTCATATAATCCATTTTGTCCACTAAAACAGTACCACCACCTTTATCAGGTTTCATAATTCTTAGGTTTCTGTTACTTCTAAGTAGCTTCATTAAATCACTTTCTTCTCTAGTTAGATTCTGGTATTTCTTTTTTTGTTTTTTCAACACCTAATGTATGTCATTATTACATACCTTTTCAAAAGTGGCCACCAGAGGGAGGAGAGGGGGGTTAAATACACTTTTTCTTTTTAATGTACCTACATTATTCTCAGTTTGAATTTCATTTCCATTACTTTTCTCTTTAAATAGAAGGTTCAGATTTTACTTTCTTATAAAAAACTTTTAATTCTACTAAGACATCAGCTGGGTCAGTTCTCTTCCCAGGGACACATTTTAAGCCTTTTTTAAATAAGTTAAAATAACTCTCACTTTTAATTTCTCCAAATCTTTTGGGTTTCTAATACCATGCTGGGAATGGACCCTATTCCTAAGTCAAAGTACGATTAAAGTTCATGAAATTAGTATTGTTTCACTTTTTGATGTTAGCCAAAAGTGCTCTTTGTAGCACTGGCAATGTGTCCAGTAATGACACCTTCTGCAATTCGTATGGTGTTACATGAATTGGTAACATATCTAAATACAATTGTAAATTCTTTTTTATAAGACCAGTTGCTCCTACTACTACTGGAACTGGCTGGGTATCTTTCTTCCACATGGCTCTCATTTCTGCCTGCAGGCCAAGATATTTTATGACTTTGTGTCTCTCTGTATGCAAGACACTGTAGTCACTGGGTGTGGCGATTTCAATGATCAATGCTACTCTTGTCTTCTTTTCTTGGACCACTATATCTGGTTTTCTAGCATCTGTCTTTTCAACTGTTGGTATTGGGTTATCCCATGTGATATAAACTTCATCATTTTCTATGATTCTTTGTGGCTCATATTTCCAGTGTTTTTTTAGCCACTTCAGTACCATAATATTTGCACAATCTCCAGTGTAACAGTCTTTCCACATTATTATGCCTTTCAGTATACAGTCCCCTCTGCCATTAGTGTGTCCCAACCAGCAACACGGTGTGTGACTGTTTCCAATTCGGTTTTCCAAAACCTACATATGGCTGTTTCTTCCACATGTTCAATGGACTGTGTAAACCAGTGTGTATCTAGCCCACTATCTTGGGCTGCCAATATTAACCTTACATTTCTTGATGGGAATTCACCTCTCCTTAACCATTCCTGCATTCATTCTTGATCAACATGAGGCTCATCCAGAAGTTTTCTATACTTCCAACTATATTTATGTTTTTCCCACATTTCTTGCCTTCTCATCTGGTCTTTCACCTTATATTCTTTCTTTTGTTTTTTAGCACATTCCGTTGCTGCCTGGTCTTTATCCACTAATGATTTGATTTCCATTCCTGCTTGACGTCAATATGCTTCTGCTAAATTAAGCAGAGATGTCATCTTAGATTTATTTTCCTCATGTTTCAAAACTTTCACTACATTTGGATCTTGTGAGGTCAGTAGATATATGTGGAGTCCCATGATTGCAGATCTATACATGCACTCAGTTTCAAGGAGGCCCATCCCTCCTTCGGAATGGGAAATATATAATCTTGGTATACACTTTTCTTCTTCTTCTTTCGGCTTTTCCTGGTTAGGGGTCGCCACAGCAGATCATCTGTCTGCTCATGATTGGCAGTGGAGTTTTATGGTGTCGAGTTGCCAGCCCGGCATCCAACCTGCCACACACACACATGCACTCACACCTAGGGCCAGTTTAGAGTGTCCAATCCACCTACAGCATGTCTTTGGGGTATGAGAGGAAACCAGAGTACCCGGAGGAAACCCACGCGACCACAGGGAGGACATGCAGACTCCACTTAGAAGGCACCCCAGTCAAGGATCGAACCGGAAAACCTCTTGCTGTGAGGTGACAACTCTAACTGCTGCACCACCGTGGCCACCCTATAATCTTGGTATACACTGATTTTTATAAATCATTTGGTAAGCATGAAGCATCATTCTTGTTTTAATATCCAGTCTATCCAACACTTTTTGGGGTCAGTCAATCACTCCGAAACTATACGTTAGGACAGGAAGCGCAAATAGATTTTTATTTATTTTATTTATTTAACATTTGTTGACTGGGAAAGTCCGACTAGGTTCCACAGATCCTGTTTTCAGTGGAAGCCCGGGGAGAAATGCTCCAGAAGCATGTTTTTATAGATTTATAGCTTGGATCTTGTTCCTAGATGTCAGTGCTGTTCTCAGGATTAATTTAAGTCTTCTAAAGTACTCCCTACTGAGTTTTATTCACATTTGTTCATGTTTTATTGCTGATCCTTCATCAATTCACAAGTATTTATACACTCCCTCTTGCTCAAGTTCTTTTATATCACATTCTTCTCCCAAACTGATGTTTTCCTGATGCTGCAGTTTTCCTTTTTTAAAGGTTGCTTTTGCACATTTATCAAGACCAAATAACATTCCAATATCATCTGAAAAAGTTTTGACAACCTGCAGCTATGCTTTCAGTTCCTCATCTGATGTGCTATACAGTTTTAAATCATCGACAAAGAGAAGATGAGAAGTCATTAGACTGTTTTCTAGGAGCCAAATTGTAGCCATGGCCTAAGCTGTTAAGTAAACAGCTTAATGGATTAATGGCAAGGCAGAATAGCAACGGTGATAACGTGTCACTCTGGAATATCCCCTTTTGACTTGTTATCCCTGGGATAATAATCTGTCCTTCATCATGGCTTATTTGCAAAGTGGTCTGCCACTGTTTCATGGTTACTGTAATGTAGTCAATCAGTGTAGGGTGTATCTTATACATTTGTAAGCACTCTTTTATCCATGAATGTGGGATACTATCAAATGCTTTTTTGTAGTCAGTCCATGCCATACTTAGATTCTTCCCCTTCTTACAGTTTTCCACTATAACTTTGTTTAACAACAAATGATCCCTTGTTCTTTATGACTTTCTTTTATTGCTTAACTCTCTGTTATGCTTAGGCTGGTGTAATTAAATATTTTATATCCCTCATATGTATACACTACTCCATTCTCTGATGTCTTCATTTTATGGCTGCCACTGTTCATCTTTTCCATTGTTGCACATTGTTCTATCTCATTCCCTCCCTCTGCCTTCCCCATGAAACCATTGTTGATTCAGGGGTAGGGGTTCTCTAAAAAAAAAGCAGTTTGTCTTTTTTGTTTTCTAGTCTTTCAGACCTTCTAATGGGAGGATATACTTTTTTATATGCATCTGACCCCCGCTATTAATTTCCTCAGATTCATTACATTCCACAATTTCATCAGTATCATATCTAACTACATTACTTCTGGTATTCCCCTTGTTAAAGTCTATACTTTCCCCTCTATTCTCTTGTCTTACTTCATTAGAGTTGTTAAAGCTACTATTCTGTTCATGTGTTTCTTTACTTCCCTGACCCCTCTTTTGTGAAGGTAATGGATATGCTATTTTGTTTGGTAGTCAAACTTGTCCCTTAATAATTTCTTCTGCTTCCTTTCTAAGTTGATTTTAACTTGATGTTCAAACTTATCATACACTTTTTCATACCTGTATACATTAAATTCGAACAATAAATCACTTATCTCAGAATTCAAAACCTGAACTTCTTCCAATAATTCAGTAATTCTCACACTATTAAACTTAAGAAAACACTGCATCAGCTCTAGGCTGTGCCTGTCAAACATCTCACTTAATTCATTAATTTCCAATTTGGTTAAAAATAATCCATTATGGTATTTATAGGACCTAAGGCCTTTTGGTACTCTTTTAGCTTTCAAACTTTCATTTAAAAAGCAGTTATCACACTGTAAATTTTGTACTTTTAACAATTTATTTTCTAATTCCACCATCTTCTTGTTCAATGTCAAAGGTGGATAAGATCTAGTCCCGGTATTCAAAGTCATTTCCTTACTATACCATTCTCTGTATTTTCTATTTTTGTCCATATTTCCAATTGTTTGAGTTTCAAAGCTGTGCTCCTTCCAGAAGCACTTCCTACAAGTCTTGAATGGTTGACATGCACCCTTGGACCAGTCCATTGAAATTCTAGGCCTGGGGGTGTTCCCTCAAAACCTCCAGTCTATTGTTTTTCTGCTGCATTTCACTCTGTAAATGATGTAGTAGATATTGTATTTGTGTTGCTTGTTGAGTTAATAAATTTACAAGCTGAGTTAAATTCCCTTCATCATTTTGATAATCCAAACTATTTGCAGTATGAGCAGCACCCTCCTGGGGCACAGAACACACTCCTGGATTGCTGTTTACTGCTATTACTGCTCTCACTATGTTCTCCATAGAACAAAACGGTGAATCCAAAAGGAGAACTGTTGATCACCAAAGAACCTGTAGCCTGCTTCTCTTCTTTGGATTGGTGCTATTCTTTTGCTTCTGGTGAGAGAGGAATTAAAGGAGCATTGTATCCTTTTATTTATTTATTTACTGATATTTGATTACTGGGAAAGTCCAATTGGGTAGGAGCCCATTTTCAGCAGAGGCCTGAAAAGAAAATCTTTACGTATTACAAAACATTTTAAGAACAATAATTTTACAGTCTTTAAAAATAATATAAAAAACACAGTTTGAATAATTATACCAAATTAGACATAATATGAAAACATTTGTTAAGAATAGATAAAAGTTATATGACAATGATTTAACAGTTAGAGAAATTTTTGCTAGTTTTTAGAGCGATTAAAGGTAAGTTAGGATAATACAAACAGGAATTGAATATGAAGTGAGAGAAAACCAAGCTTATGTTATAGTTTGAGAAAAAGCCAGGGGAAGAAAATGATATAAGTAAGGAAGTGAGTGAAGAAGGGAGAGAAAGGATATGTAAGGTATTAATAGGTATTTGTTCACATTTAGGGATATAGTTTATTCTGGTGATGAGCAATTACAGAATCAGCTTTTGGCTAGTAAGTCTTTCAGAATGGCTTTAAAGGATGGAAGGATATTGACCTGATGGGCAGAGATAAGGAGTTCCAGGACTTAGCAAGATGGTGGGAGTACAGAAAATGTGCTGCAAATTTGCTATTTTTTTTTGTCATTGGATCATAATGACCCACTGGGAACATAGTTGTGTAGAATGTTAAGTACTTTTCTGTTATTGGGGCAACATGTCTAAGGAGCACTTGGAATGTTAGCATGTGGTCACGCACTGATGCCGCTGATGTGGGTACACCCTTCACTGTAACCCTAACTGATTGCTACAGAAATCCTCAAACTTTATGAGGAACAGACCCAAATATTGTCCAAAATAACATGGACATGCTGTGAAAATTTGGACAGTTGACAGGTATGCTGATTGCTTACCGAAATGCATGTAGAATGTCAATATTTATGGTAATACGCATCATTTAAGAGCGCACAATAGTTAACATTGTGAGGAATATGAACTGTTTAAGGGCCCACAGGAGATTGAAAATGAGGTACACTTCAGAGGTCTGTGAATAAGCAGTCTCACATGCCTACAACCGGCCCTACGATCTTTGTAAACTCCTGGGGTGTTCCTGGGATCATCCTTCAGAAATTGGAGGTGTCGTAGGGTTTATCCCATGCAGACTCCCAGAGGCATGGCCGGGGTATGGGTAATCGATGCATAAATGGTCTGAGTAGGCAGATTTTCATGTTTTGTCATACCCATTTCACCCTTCATCCTTTGGAAAGTATGCTACAGTTAATGCTTGCTAACATAACAGTGTCGTTCATGTGTAGGAAACGAGGCAAAGAAATGGAACGCTGGTGTAATGTGTGTTGCCCCGATAACGGAAAAGTACCGAATGTTATTTAGTGCTGGACAAGATGGATTCTTGATAATTTTATAGGTGATAAGAAGCTGTGTATATGTTAGTTGATGGGGTAGTGCTAACTGATTTAGACTTTTTAGTGCTATACAGTGGTGGGTTCTGAAAGGGGTATTTGCTGCAAATTTAGCAAACTTTTTATTGCTTTGTTTAGATTTCAGTTTTGGTGATGCCTGAATGTTAGTAAGGATGGGAGTGCCATAAAGAAGTCTGGGGTGTAGATAAGTAGTGAGAAGTATAGCTTTAGTTTGGCTCTATAAAGCAACCCTAGTTTTTGATGTGTTTTTCTTATGTAATTTTGTATATGCAGGTCAAATTTAAGATTATCATCCACTATCATCCCTAATAATTAGCTAAGAAAAGTGACTTCAATGGTTGAATTATCAAGAGAGAGACGACTTTAGATTTGTTTTTCATGGAAGAGGGATTTAGGAAAAAATAATATTTGTTTTTTTAGGGTTAAGCAATAGTTGTGCCATGTATGGATCATGTTCTTTATACATGTTCATCATATGCTACAGTAACCTTAGCTATATGAGTTATATCCTGCTAAGAATATAACAAATAGCCAACTTCCAAAGCTTCAGGACACCTTCCATATGCCCAAACTTTCAGGAGGCTTGAGCTCAGCTGACTAAAAGACAAGTTTGGTCACAAAGTCCTTCACAACTTTACTACCACCGAAAGTATGCTTCTGTGAAGTTTTCGAGGATTGATGGCCCTTGTTAAATAAAATCAAGAGATCAATACACAGGAGGTTCAGGTTCAAAAGTTTACTAGTGTACACCAGGAGGCAAAAAACGTACAAGTACAGAATTTTGTCTGACATGAAACAGGAAGTACACAATTTTTATAGTTTCTTACATTCAAGTTGTGCCCACCTTACTGATGTGGTCAGTCACAGGGCATCTACATCACTTTAGCTTACAGTATTCTATTCATAAAATAATGCTGATGCTGTATATTTAAAAAAGTTTTCCTCTGGTAACAATACGGCCTTGCTAACCACCTGGTCAGACATAATGTCTCTCTGTAAAGTTACTTCTTCAAGGTTCCAGGCTGGTTCGAATACAATAGCAGATTCAGTCTTTTAATACACTTCTTTATTCCCCTGTAACACTTTCCCAACAGCTGCGTGTTATCTAGTAACACATACACAAGGCCAAATCATCCCAGCAGGAAAGAGCAGAAGATTTCATTATTTCACATATTTAATTTCCTGACCCAGCAGATAATCACTTGTGAAAAGCATAAACATTAGAACTTGCTGAGCTAGCTCAGAGGCCAATTTGCAACAAGGCACACTACAGTTTCAAAAACTTCTTGCAATTACATATGAATTTATTCTTTTTGCTATATCATTAATAGAATAAAATGCATTACATACTACTTTGCCTTTAAACTAGCACTTCACATATATTCAAATACATATTTCTCTAACATTTTCCCTCCTATTAATACTTTTTATTCTATTTTGAAGTATGCACAATGTCATTTCGTCTCCTAACCTCTTCCACTAAGGATTTTCAGCTAGGTGAGTCATTTGATCTATACTTCAGAAAAAGTTTCATCTGAGATTAATTTTTCAATCTCAATATCTTGGTACAAAGTTTCAGTAACAGATACATCAATAGAATCTTTGATTAATCTTTTTATGCAGGGAATTCCACAAGAAACACATGCTCCCAATAGGAGTAAACCCACACAAATAGCAAGCAGAATATTCATTAGGATGGAACCCCACCCCCCAAATAGATTCTGGAAGAAGTCCGTCAGTGGGTTTGGGCCTGGTTCAGTCATGGCTGATACCTGCTGAATTACCTCTAGGTGGTTATTAATTTCATGCCTGTTGTCTGGAATAAATGCACAGCATTCTTCTTTGATAAGCGCACACGTACCACCTCTCGCCGCTAGGGTGAAGTCAAGAGCCATTCGATTTTGTAGCACAACAGTTCTCATTGCATTCAGTTCATTAGTCACCAGTTCTAGGGCAGAGAAAGTTGCATTACTCATTACTTCAAGAAGTTTCGACAGCTTCCTCAACTCCCAGATTGATTTGACTGCTCCATATGCTGGGAATATTCCCGCCCAAGATATAGCACTGTCACTCAAGTCCATATGAGTCAATTTGCTTTTGTCCTTTACGGTATTATGGTCTTTCCAGCCAGCTTCGATCCGTCCTACTGGATTTACATGTTTCTCGACTGGACCTTCAGGTTTTTGGACTGCTTCTCTCATGTTTCGTATCTTACCCAAAGGTAATTCTGCAGTATGTCTTATGGCTGGAACCAGATAACCCAAAAACAACTGCCAGACCAATTCTCAGGTAGCCATTTGTATGCTTTTTTCCCACAAATAAAATAACAATTTTCTACTTTAGTGCTAATACGTGCCAGCCCTGCATGAAACATTTTCTTATCTATGATAGATAACTGTTTAGCTAAAACAGGATTTTGTTGTATTTCACCCAATGTTGTTTTCATTGAACTCAGATATGAATCATAGTTGGTATTACAGACACTATCCCCACTCCTAACTTTAATGTAACATTTATAAGTAATGGTTATATTACAATTGCTCCACCCTACTTGGAGAGTGTCATTTTTATAAAAACATACAATTCCCTTTTGTGTGACAGGTAAAAACAAAGCTATTTTGTCCTGTGATCTCACAGTCCCTGTGTCAAAAAGCAAATTTTCCCAAGTCTCATTTATCCCCAGAGGGACAGCGGACATTAACAGTCCTCCATATGCTGTTGGTATAGCTGTACAAACTCAGCAATTTGAAATGTTCATAGTCTCTGCATATACACGCTTCATGGCTAGGTATGTGTTAAAATTTGGATGCCAGTCTGTAGATGTTTCACACGCCTTCCCCTTTCACTTGTGTGGTTGAGTGTAGGAAAACCACAACAAGAGGAAAATTGTCACAATTATAGTTAATAAATGCATACTCAACAAAATAATTATGCAACATCTCTGGGGTTGATCTGCATTTCTATTCGCTTTATTCTTGGCCATTTTGCCCTTGTTGTATATCAGTCATAAAGTTTTTATCAAGTTGAAAGTTCTTTACCGGTTTGCAGTGTGTCAAATGGACCCAGGACGTCCTCTCAGCCACTCTGACTGCAGTAGGTGTTGACAACAGTACCTGGTACGGTCCTTCCCACTTTGGACTCGCCCAATTCTTCCTCTTCGTCACTTTTAACCACACCCAAGTTCCCGGAGCCAAAACTGCTTCCACCAGTCTGGTCTGTTCTTTATCTGAAAAAGAGTTAAACTGCAAAACAGATTTATTTGTTAACAGTTTCCTCATATAACTAGCTAATGAACTGTCAGCCTCTTGCTCTGCAGGCATGAAAGCTTTCCACTGAGGCACATAATATGCTCTCCCAAAAACCATTTAGAAGGGAGTCAAACCCTTCGCATTTGGAACCGTTCTCATACTCAGCAGCACTAAAGGCAAACAGTATATCCAATTCTTCTGGGTTTCACTAACTAACTTCCTAAGTTTATTCTTAAGGATCCCATTGTACCTCTCCACCAGTCCTGCAGAATGTGGGTGGTAGGCACAATGATTTTTCAAGGAGATTCTGAAAAATCTTCCAAGTTGCTGGATTGTCTGGTTAACAAAATGTGTGCCATTGTCACTATAAATCCTTTCCGGTATGCCAAGCCTAGGGATTACTTCTTTTATCAGGGCTTTCGCCACTGTTGCTGCATCCGGATTTCTGGTTGGAAAGGCTTCTACCCATTTAGAAAACATATCTACAATGACTAGGCAATATTTTTCCCTTCACACTTATTCAACTCTATGAAATCCATACAAATAGTATGGAACGGATACGGTGGTATAGGAAAACTTCCTTGTTTAGGTTTAAATGCCCCTTGTGCATGGTGCTTGTTACAAGTATGACAAGCTGCACAAAATTTTTTGGTATAATTTGTGAATCCATATGTTTGGAATATTCGGTTTATTAACTGTACCATCCCCCCTGTTGAGACATGGCACTGCCCATGGCTCAACAAAGCTGCATATCTAAATAAATTAGACGGCACTATCGTTTTTTTTCTCTTTGGAAATGTACAGTCCATTTTCAAGAATTGCACCTTGTTTTTCCCATTTTTGTTTTTCTGCTTTTGTAGTAAGCGTCTGCATTGTTTTCAACATATCTAAATCTAAAATCTCAGAGGGTTGTAATTCCTCATTCAAAAGTAAAGTTTCTGAGTCTGAGGCTGCTTGCTTTGCAGCTGCATCAGCTCTCGCATTGCCTTTTGAAATCCTATCCTGTTGTTTTGTATGAGCTACACATTTGCAAATAGCTACTTTAGTAGGTAACTGGATAGATTCTAATAATTCCAAAATAAATTGCGCATGATTAATTGGCTTTCCACTAGATGTTATCATTCCCCTATTTTTCCATTGTTGTGCAAATACATGCACTGTAGAGAAAGCATACTGACTGTCAGTATATATGTTTACACATTTGTCTTTCGCTAAAGTACATGCTCGTGTTAAAGCTATCAATTCTGCTGCTTGTGCAGACAAGTTATGTGGTAAGGGTTGGGCTTCTAAAATTTCAGTGTCTGTAACTACTGCATACCCCACTAGATTCTTCCCTGTAGGGCCCCTTCTGCATGAGCCGTCCACGTAATATGTCACCTCGGCATTATCCAAGGGCATATCTGTGAGATCTTGTCTAGGCAAGGCTAACTATTCAATTTCCAGCAGGCAGCTGTGCGGTGTGCCATCTGTAGGAGTTGGGAGTAATGTTGATGGATTTAATGTCATACATTGTTCAATTGTCATATGAGGTTGGCTCAGCAGTATAGTTATACACAAAAGATGTCTAGCAGGAAAGAGATATGCTACTTTTTCTTGCAGTAAAATTATTGCGACTGCATGAGGCACTCTCAATGTGAGAGGGTGGAATAATACCACTGAGGCCGAGGCCTGTACTGCCATTGCTGCTGCAACCACTGCTTGTACACAGTGAGGCAAAGATCGCGCCACTGGGTCTAACTGTGATGAATAATAGGCTATGGGGCGTTGCTTATCCCCATGTTGTTGCGTCAGCACTGACGTCATATATCCTTGCTTACAATCTACGGTCTGAAAGAACCGTTTGTGATAATTTGGGAGTCCTAAAACTAATGAAGAAGCTATCAACTGCTTCAATCTGCAGAAAGCCGTTTCTGCTTCAGGTGTCCATTGTAATAAATCTTGTGCTGCCATAGGTGTTTTATATATCAAGTCAGTTAGTGGAGCAGACTCCAAAGCATAGTTTGGTATCCAACTCTGACAAAAATTAGTTGTCCCCAAGAAGGACATCATTTCCTTCTTGGTTGTTGGTTTGGGTGCTTGTAAAATTGTTGTCTTTCTATCCTTGTCTAATATCCTACGTTCATTGGATATCACATATCCTAGGTATCTAACTTGCTTTTTCCAAAGTTGCAACTTACTTTTGTTCACTTTGTGCCCTTGTGTTGCTAAGAATTTCAGTAGTGCTATAGTATCTTCCCTGCATTGCTGCTGGGTGGGGGCTGCTAGCAAAATGTCGTCTACGTAAAGTAGAATTTGACTACCTCCTGGTGGGGTAAACCCTGCCAGGTTGCTAGCCATTTCTTGTGCAAATATTGTTGGGCTCTCACAATATCCCTGTGGTAGTCGAGTATAGGTATACCTTTTACCCTGAAATGTAAATGCAAACCAGTATTGACTATCAGGATGTATAGGTATTGAAAAGAAAGCATTACTGATATCTACCACAGAGAAATATTTCTGTTGGGGCCTTAAGTCATTTAACAAAGTATGTGGGTCTGGCACCGTGGGTGCTCTGGGTATCACTGCATTGTTTACAGCTTGTAAATCTTGAACCATCCGCCATTCCCTGTTTGCTTTTTTAACAGGAAATAGGGGTGTATTACATGGTGAATCAGGAGATTCTACCAGTACTCCTTCTCTGAGTAATGCTGCTATTATAGGCTTGATTCCTATTTCTGCATCTTTCCTCAAAGGGTATTGTCTTTTCTGTGGCCTAAATGCTGACTTTGGTGTAATTGTAACTGGTCCTGCTGTTCGAATAAGTCCTACGTCTGACTTGCCTGTTGACCAAAGAGTCGTTGGTATCTCACATAAAGCTTTCTCTTCTTCTTCTATTAAAAATTCTAATCAGCTGTCCTCGCTAGATTGTAAGTGCACAGCCGGGTGTGTCTGCGTCAACCAATTCAACTTTTGTTTCTGTATCCCCTGTTCTGATAATGCTAAGTCAGTCTGTTTCTCCCATCTCGTTACCTTCTCTCCTAAGTCTGCCAATTTTACGTTTTTGTTCTTGGTCAAGCTGACGTGGCAATCGATTTGATCTATATAATGCAAGGAATTCTTGAGGTAATGAACAGCTAACTACACTGTTCCCCTCAGTATCCCAATACAAAGTATGTAATACTAATCTAGTTGCACGATTTTTGAACAATTCTTGCTCATATTCTCTATCAGGTCCTGGCGTATTACAGTAGTATAGAGTACAGTGTAACAAATGCTGTCGATCAGTGTCAAGGGAGGGGGCTTTACTGATGGCTTCATTCATCAGTTCCTCAGTTACTGCCCCTGGACCAGTCGTAACTAGGTCCTGGCTGTACCAATAAAAAGTTTCACCCTCCGATCACACCACAAAAGTATCCATTTGCCTCTGTGCCTCAATACCCTGCACAGTCGGAACTACTGCTATGCCAAATATCTGCATAAGGTCCCTACCCAATAGGTTCACTGGACATTTTGCAGAAACAGCAATCTTACTTCTTTGAGTCATACCTGAAACAGGGTCAGTTATTGCTATATCATGGGAAAGTGGTTCCCTGTATAGCTGTCCATTCGCAGCTTTCACTAATATATAATCAGGTGATTCAGAATGTTCTGGTAGCTTGGAGGGGTGTACCAGAGTCCGTGACACTCCTGACTCACACAGGAATTTGACTTCCCTTCCCTCCACCAGAAGTGTAACTTCCGGTTTCGTGTCTGCTAAGTAGAGCTCTAGGCTCAATAATGCTAAATCCAGAATTTCACTTTCTTCATCCTCCATATCTGCTTGCACTTCCTCTATTCCTTCTATCACATTTACATTTGTCCTCTGTTTATTAACTTCTCCCGATGATTTCTGACTTCTGCATGATGTATCTTCACTATCATATAGTCAGTCCTCATCTCCCTTATCTTCTGTGATTACTTTCTTATTCTGTTTACAATCCCTCGCTAGATGTCCCTTCTTCCCGCACTTAAAGCATTCACCTCTCTTTTTCCTTTCCTCAAAATCTTCTGACTGTTTGTCAGACTGTTTATTTCCCTGGGCATTTTTCTTTCCCTTTTTGCCTGAATGTAACACAAATACTTCAGCTCCATCTTCAGCAGTGAAGACTTGCACCTTCTTCTTCTTCTTGCTATTAAAATGTCTTTCAGCATGTCTAGCATATTCAAGTAAGGCTTGTAGCCTACCTGTTCGATGGTCTATCATATGCTTCATAATGAAGCTGCTGATAGGTGCAATGCAACCTTTTAAAAATGCATTTTTCAATTGTTTTTCATACGGGGAATCATTCACTTGGTTTTCAGGTACTGTCATACCACTATGGTTATTAAAACATTCCAATAATCTAGCATAGTATCCATCTACCGTCTCATTTTCCTGTTGTATGCATTGGTTAATGCAAGTCCAGTCTGCTCTAGGCTTCCATTTCTCAGAGATTCGGTCTGTAAGACCTTTCACTCTATTGTCTAGTTCTGCGTCACTATGTGCGAGTGGTTTGAACTCTGCATTATAAGGATTCCAGGTGCCACAAATCATGTACCAATCTGGACCTATAATTTGTCTGACTACTTTTTCTACTTCTTCCCCATTTAAGTGGTAACTCAACCTCATGCCTTGCAAATCTTCTCAAATTTTGTAAAATTAACTTTCGGATGGGGGATTCCCTCAGTAGCTTTCCGGATATCCTCTGGTGTCCATGGCCTGTATACTAAGAGAGTTGGGTCCTGCCCTGCCTGTCCTGCCTGAGGATTTGGGACCTCTATAAGCGGACACATTTCTTCCTCATTCTCATCCTGTAGGTTTCTCTCTATTTGATACGATTCTGCATCCCCATGTGTTTTACGTGCTTGGGACCTAGTTTCAATAGTATCTCTAACAAACGGTTGTGGTCTCGCTGAGACCTCAGGATAACTCGGAGGTGGACCAGCCTGTCCACTCGCTTCATATCCTGGAAAAGGCAACGGAGGGGGCAGGGGAGGAGGAGCCGTTGCTATTACTATGTTATCATCTTCTTTATCTAAAAATAATGCTTTTGAATTTTTAGTCTTCTGCTCCCTACGGTTTGCTTCCTCAATCCACCTGTGTGCCTGAGGAATGCCTAATTGGCATTGCTTTTTTGCCTGACCTCCCGCATCGGATTTAAGTTGCTTAAGGAGTTTAACCAGTGAAGTTTTATCTAATTTACCAACAAATTCATATTTGTTAACCCACTTCATATAATACCTAACATTATCAGAACGTTGTGATTGCATATATTTTGCGTCTTCGGTTAGGGGCGGATCTCGCGATGTTTTAGTGCACTGATTTCCCATGTTAAAAGAAAATGTTACATAACCCTTCTTATCACATGGTACCAACATTTCAGTTCCTTTTCACAGTTTATCTAGATTAACTGCCTACCTTATTCTGTTACCCTGATCTATGACGAAATACACAGTAATTCCTTTTGTCCCTGATCTGCATAACAAATCTTGATAACAATATTTACTGTAACCTAGTCCCTGATCTAAAACAGAAAAAAGGCAAAAGTATTCCTACCTGAGCCTCCGGTATTGAGCCGTCCAGGATCCGCTCTTCGGCCACAGATCAGAAAGTGGCCAGCCACTTTAAATGACAATTCAGTCGGAGGTCTTTTCACCCAAGAAGAACAGTTTCTGTAACTTCTCCTGCGCAGTATTCGACCACCGGTAGACTCTGATCTGCAGCTTTCTGAGGGATTTCTGGCTAAGAAGGACCAAACTGTTACATAAAATCAAGAGATCAATACACAGGAGGTTCAGGTTCAAAAGTTTACTAGTGTACACCAAGAGGCAAAAAACGTACAAGTACAGAATTTTGTCTGACATGAAACAAGAAGTACACAATTTTTATAGTTTCTTACATTCAAGTTGTGCCCACCTTACTGACGTGGTCAGTCACAGGGCATCTACATCACTTTAGCTTACAGTATTCTACTCATAAAATAATGCTGATGCTGTATATTTAAAAATGTTTTCCTCTGGTAACAATACGGCCTTGCTAACCACCTGGTCAGACATAATGTCTTTCTGTAAAGTTAGTTCTTCAAGGTTCCAGGCTGGTTCGAATACAATAGCAGATTCAGTCTTTTAATACACTTCTTTGTTCCCCTGTAACACTTTCCCAACAGCTGCGTGTTATCTAGTAACACATACACAAGGCCAAATCATCCCAGCAGGAAAGAGCAGAAGATTTCATTATTTCACATATTTAATTTCCTGACCCAGCAGATAATCACTTGTGAAAAGCATAAACATTAGAACTTGCTGAGCTAGCAGCTGCCAGGGTCAGAGGCCAACTTGCAACAAGGCACACTGCAGTTTCAAAAACTTCTTGCAATTACATATGAATTCATTCTTTTTGCTATATCATTAATAGAATCAAATGCATTACATACTACTTTGTTTTTAAACTAGCACTTCACATATATTCAAATACATATTTCTCTAACAGCCCTCTTGTGTTTTCATTTGCTGGGGAGATAAATTCTGTTTGGGGGAAAAAATTCTATATTCTTAATTTTGTTGATGTCTTATTACTTCCCTGTTTAGGCAAGTTATTTTAAAGCTATGAGAGCTGTGTTTTAATGGACTGTCTCAAGACTGTAACATATTTAAATGGAGCTTTTATTTTTTTCTGTCAGTTTAGAAGTGGTGTAAAATAAATGAAAACATTTGTACTGTGGAGAAATTGTGTTTATTTTGATTTTCTGGTCCTGCATAGTGTTTTAAAGTGCTTTTGATTGTGTTTTTTTTCTGCCAAAAAAGTAACTTTTGTGGACTGGTAGTGTTTACTGGTAATTGCTGCCTGTCTTACCTGGGAAAGAGGCATCATTTTCATCTTGATCTTGAAACAGAATACTGGTTCCATGGTTGGTCCTTCTTCCAGCCACAAAAAGAAAAAAATAATCAAACAGCCTTTGCCACCACAGTAGGCTAGGAGTTTGCCTCAGCTGCAGGTGAGCGGCTCTGCTATGGCCATTTGTTATAACTCAGACTACCCTTTTTACCCTGGATCCCACTGGTGTAGCACCTACAACCACTATGAACCTGAGAGTTAGCCACACCCTTTGCAGCTGTTGCAGTCAGTTTCAGTGACAAAGGGACAGACACTTGTCGAGGAACAGGGAAGGAGGGAAGGTTTCCCTGTTGTGTGTGTCAGCTGTGCCCATCCCCCATCCCTGGCTGCTGTGGTAACAGAGTTGGACCCATTTTCCTGTCAAAAAGAAACAGAAAGCCAAGCATATATCTACTCCTCCTCAATTTTCCTTGCATAGGAATAGTTTACTGGGTCTGGTTAAGGGTTTAATTCAAGTTATTGATCCTTTTTGTAAGGTAGTTTCTGGTAAAACAAAGAGGGATAGCTTTTTCATGATAAAAGTCAAGAGTCTCAATCTGAACAGGATGATGAAGGGACAGATGTAAGGTTTTCTCCTCAGATTTCTGATTCAGACTCAGAGGAGAGCTCAGTTTCTGATTCTCCCTGCTGGGGTTATCTTTCTTTGAGACTATTGCTAGAATGTGCCAGTGTTTTCAGTAGAAGAGCTCTGAGGTTTCTGAAGTCCCTCAGAAAATACTGAGTTGTTACAGAAGGATTTTCAAGAACCCAGAGCCATTCTTTCTGTTCTGTGTTTTTAGAAGGATGTGTGTGTGTTACTGCCTGCAGATTTTCTGATAGTCTGCCAGCTAGCAGATAGGACATATAAAGTAACTCAGTCTTTTACATTTTTATGTACTATTCCCAAAACTGACTCAGCAGCTGTAGCTTTAGTTGATCCAACTGCTGCCAAAAACTTACTTAATTCCAATCATTCTCTTTCTGATAAGGACGGGAAAAGTATTGCTAGGTATAGGAAAAAGTGTCTACTTCTGCAACTTTGATTTTCAGAATTTTGAATTGTCAGGGTCAAATGTTAAAGATTATTCTGAAAATTGCAAAGAATTAGGAATGTTTTATCTACAGTTTATTCTTGTGAGGAAAAAACTGCTTTAAGTTTATTTATTTATTTTACATTTGTTGACCGGGTATGTCTGACTGAGCCATAGCCCTTTTTCAGCAGAGTCCTGGAGAGAAAAGACCCATAATACAGTAAAAATAAGCTAATGTTATACAAACTGGTATAAAAGACTAAAAACACTAAGTATTTTAACAATGACAAACATACGATTGTTGTACATACATAACTTAGCTTCTTCTATTGCACAGGTCACTACTCATTGGTTTCAAGGCCAGTTGGACATGGTACTTTTTTGAGGTGATTTAGGTTATAGGTGAATACTAGGCTAACTGACCTGAAGGGCCATTTCAAGCCTAGCCAATATCCTGAGATCAGAATCAAACCCTGTAACTTGTATCTGTGAGGTGAAGACCTAAACTATTATTCCAAACCCAGCCCCATGGCTGAATTCTCAGAACCTCCCAGATTATGTTAAAAATGAGATTTTGAATTCTTCTTTGGGCAGGGAGTGTTTGGCCCCACTGCTGCAGAGGTGATCAAAAAGTATGATGAAGGGGCAAGCTGATCCAGGAATCTGTAAGATTTTTCAGCCCACCTTTTCCAAATTTTCCAGTGGGTTTTTCTACCTCCTCATCCAAATTTGGCAAAAAACCCCCAGAATAAACAGTCTCAACAAATTACGGATAAACAGATGTTTAAGAAAAAATGTCACGGGTATTCTAAAAAAGTCTCAAACCTACCAAAACCAATCTTAGTCCAACAAGTCTAAATAACTATTCAAGAGGCATTGTGACCCGCTCCCACCCTGGGCCAAGTTTGAATGTCTGTTTTTCTTTGGTAACAGATTTTTTCAGACAAATGTTTTGTAAAAATCATTCATCGATGTTACAGATGGCAGCAGGAGGAAATTCCTCTTTTCCTGGGGTCATTCCTCATCCTCCAGATCAGACTCCGGTTCTTCATGACATGCTCGCCCAAGGAGTGATAGAAGCAGTTCCTCCTTCCCAGGTGGGAAAGAGTTTCTATTCAAAGATGTTCCTAGTGCTAAAGAAAGAAAATGCTTGGACACCAGCTCTTGATCTTTCTTTCCTAAACCTGTTTGTGATAGTGCCCAAATTCAAAATGGTGTCAATTTATAACCTGTTACCTCTTCCTCCTCTTTCAAGTTTCCTGGTAACACTAGACATAAAAAATGCTTACCATCACATTCCTCTTCATCCAGCTATCAGGCATTCTTATGGTTTTGTGTGTCTGGATCACATTATTAGTTCTCTGCTTTATCCTTTGGGTTACCCACTGCACCAAGAGTGTTCATAAAGTATCAAGCTCCAGTTATAGCTCATTGTAAGCTACAGGGTATCCACCAGGTTTCCATATTTATATGACTTGCTTATCTTTTCAGAGTCTTTTTCAAAGTGTCAGGAATCGAATCTCTGGGGTGAGAGATCTCTTACATAAGCTGGGATTCCAAGAAACATTCAAAAGTCTTTCTTGATTCCTTCCCAAAGGATTGTGTTCTGGGATATCAACTAGACATCTCAGTTCAAAGAGCTTTTGTTCCACAGCTAAAAATCGATCTTTCTCTAGATCTAGTTCTAAGGTTTTCCACTCAACCTTTGGGGACTGTGAGAGAATATCTCAGGATTTTAGGTCTCGTGGCATCTATGATTCTCATGATAACCCTGGCAAGACTCCACATGAGAAAGATACAGTGAAAAAGACTCTTTGATTCAAGCATCAGCACCTTTTCCCTTTACAAATCCCAGTGGTGGGGTTTGTCAGAAGAGAAATCATTTGCTGGAGATAACAGATATCCTTAAATCCAGGTGTCTCCTTCTCCATTCCTGCTCCAGTGCAGTCAGTCATTGCAGATGCTTCAAACTTTGGAGAGAGGTTTCAGGAGGAATAAAAGTGCAGGGGAGTGTAAAACACCAAGGACAGATGCAAGCACATAAATACCAAAGAAATCATAGGATCATAGGAGGTTACTAGGCTAATGACCCTATGGCCCTTACAAGCTTAGCCAAGAGTTTAACCCCCCCAAAAAATCTCAGTCAGCACCTGTTGCCCCTGACAATGAGGGACACAGGTGGAACCCTGGGACAAATTTGTGGTTTCCCATCCACTCATCTAGGTAGCACTTGAAGAGGGTTAGCGAGGTACTCTGTTTGACATGTATGGAAGTCTATTCCAGAGATGGGGCAGCCTCTAGGAGACAAACCTGTCTCTCCAGCAGGTTTTATTGATGTCACTTATTAGATTTAAGTCTTTTGAGTGGGTAATGCGCAAGGAGTTAGATTTATAGATATGGAGCATCTCTAGTAGGGTAGGGTCCGATATTGCCTTGTAGGCAAGACACAGATCACCTCTGAGCAATCTGTACAATACCAAGTAGAGTGATAGTGACTTGAACCTGTCCCCATAGGACAGGTGTTGGAGGCCATGGATTCTCTTTGTGAGGTATTTCTGTGGCCTTTCCAGTTGATGTAGGTGTTTGGAGAGGTACATACCAAATGGGGCATTATACTCAGTTATTAGACTAATGAGGAAGGAGTACAGAGAGGTAATAACCTCCTTTTTTCTGGATGCAATCCCTTTACTTATGAGATGAACCAAGTAAAAGGCTTTTATGACCAGAGTTGCTTTCCCTGATCAAGGTAGTCAACTCTCTGAACCATCTTTGGTCCCTGGGACCTCTTCAGGTGGTTACAGACAATACCACAGTCATGTTGTACATCAACAAGCAAGGGGGAGCCCAGTTGTACCCCTCTGCCGACTAGCTATGTTAGCATAGTATATAGTTTCACTACACAGTCTCACTCTACAGGCATCCTACATTCTGTCAGAGGAAAATTACGTGGCAGAGAAGTTGAGGAGGACCAGGGCAGACCCTCATGAATGGAAACTAGATTAAGGAGGTCTTCCAAGATTTGATTCATATATGGGTAGTTCCTCAAACAGACCTCTTTGCCTCCTCTCTGAGCAATCAACTGACAAGATTCTGCTCCAGGACTTCATGCAAAAAGGCTTGGAAGACAGATGCCTTATCTTTTCCTTGAACAGGAATGTTTTTGTATGCTCTTCCACCCTTTCCAGTAATATCCAGGATGCTTCTAAAGATGAAGAAGGAATCCCCCAAGATGTTTGTGGTGACTCACTTCTGGCCCAGACAACAGTGGTTCTTTCCTCTTTTAGAAATAGCCAAGTACAAATACCACAAGTTTCCTCACAGACTGGATCTACTCATACAAGAACAAGGGATACACCCTGATATCAATCAACTTCAACTGTCTGCCTGGATGATAGGGTCTTATTTCCTTTTAGGCACCTGTTTACTGAGAACGTGCAGCAGGTACTAATGGAGGCAAGAAACCTGCTACTAGAAAATCACATATTAGCAAATGGAAATGGTTTTCTAGTTGTTGCCAGCAACATAATCAGCACCCAGTCAGAGTTAGCCATTCTCTGGTTTTGCAATATTTGAGTGAGTTACTATCCTATGGCCTTTCTTATTCCTCTGTCAAGGTTCATTCATCAGCCATTTTAGCATGTCTGCCCACAAATCTTCCTCTTTCAATGCAATCTCATGTCTAAATTTTGTTGAAAGATGTCTTGCATAAGAGGCATCCAAGAAAACCAGTGGTCTCTCCTTGGGATCTTAATTTTGTGTCAGAGAAACTAACAATTGCTCTCTTTGAACCAGCTAATCTGACTGATGTGAATTTCTTAATAAGGAAGACAGTTTTACTGATTGTTCTGACCTCTATAAGAAGGTGCCTGGGTTGCAAGCTCTTATGGTGAGTCAACACTATATCATTTTTCATAGGGACAGTGTTTCTTTGAGAACTAATACTTCTTTTATTCCTGAAATGGCATCTGAATTTACTTTAAGACAAACTATACATCTCCCCTTTTCCTTTCCTGAACCTAAAAATGAGGGGGAAGGGATACTCCATATCTTGGATGTCCACCGACAACTCAGGTACTATCTTGACAGAACTAAATCTTTCAGATCTTTGGGTCAAGTGTTCATTTCTTGTGAAGGTAAGAAGAAGGGACAACTGGTGCCAAAACAAACTACTTCCAAATGGTTGTCTAAGGCTATTACCTTTTGTTATACTCACCATAACAAAATGATTCCAGCCAAGTCAAGGCCTACTCTACCAGGGCCTTGGCTTCATCTAAGGATTTTTGGAAGGGTTGGATTCTAGCAGTATTCTAGAAGCTTCTACTTGGTCCTTTGTACATACCTTTACAAACCACTATAAGGCTGATTTCTTCTCTAGGTCTAGATCAAGCTTGGCTAGGACCATTCTTCAGGGGCTCATAAACTCTTCTCCTTCCACCTCCCAAATGTAGTTAGCTAAGGTAATCTAGCCATATAGCTAAGGCTTCTATAGCAGCAGTCAGCATGATGAACATAGTACAGTTGTATAAGTTAAGCTTACCATAACAGTAGATTTTTGAATGATCACTGCTCCAGTAATCGCTCTCTCCCTCCATTCCCCTTGTGTTTTTATGTGTTTTTTATGCCAGGGTGTGAAATTTTTTTTGTTCCTAGCATTGTCCTTTCAGGGCTCAGCATCTCTCTTTCTGCTGACAGGAAAGCTTTGAAGAGCTTTGCATCCAAACTTGTCTTTTTGTTAGCTCAGATCAAGCTGTCTGACAGTTTGGGCACATAGCAGATGCCCTGAAGCACTGGAAGCTGTCCCCCTGTTATATCCTTGGCAGTATATAACCCATATAGCTATGGCAACTGTAGAAGTGACCATTCAAACATCTGCTGTTATAGTTAGTTTAACTTATACAACTGTTCTTTTTACTAGGCACTTCTACAGGCTGCATTAATGAAAAACATGGATCTGAACTTTTTGATTTATTTAGCATGTCAGTTTTCATTTTTTGTGCATAGCTTGATGCATAACATGTGTTGCTGCGCTTATCTTTTTAGTCTTTTTGAGAAATGCCATATTTAGTACATTGACTCCTGAAAGAAAAACTGGAAAACATAAGATACAGAGTGGCAGAGAGTAGCAGACAAAGAGAAATGGAGTAGAGGACTGAAAGTGAAATTTGACATCAAATAACTTATATACAAATGACTGTATTAAAATGCTTTAGCTGCATGAATGCACTCATCACATTATTACACAAAACTACAGTATCTATAAAATCTCAGATGCTTCTACATTTGGACTATAATGTTTACCTACAAATTGCAGAATTTCACCAGAGAAATGTCACACTCCATAGAAAAGAATTCCAGCAATCGTCAAAATGTGTTGTAAATCAAGAGAAAGATTAAGCAATCTGTTTGTAGAACTTCATACTTCTTGGTTAAGGATTTCTTAAAGCTAGTAATAACATTTTACATACAGATCTAAGAAAGTGTGTTTGGAGGATTTACTTCCTAATGTGAACACTGAATGAAAATGTTACAGTCTATCCAATATGCCACATTATACAACAACCCCCCATTAATATCCAAAAATGTGCACGCTGATTGGTCAGCATGCACGTTGTAAATCCGAGTTATAGTAATGGAAAAAGGTCCGGTCGCCCGGACTTTTTCCATTACTATAACTCTTACAGCAACACTGTGTCGCTATGTTAAACAAGTTTAACATAGCGAGACAGCTTTAAAAAAAAACAACGGAGATTCTCCGATGCTTTTTTTAAAGCTGTCTCGCTATGTTAAACCCATTTAACATAGCAAAACAGTTTGTAAAAAGCAACGGAAATCTTGCTTTCTCTGTTGCTTTTGCCCACAGCTCTGATGTACTGCGTAGGCATATGCATGTGCAGTACATCAGAACTGCCGCAGAATACCAGACAGCTGCGGAAGGGCAGCAAGGAGGCATTATACAATGCCATTATTTAAGAAATGTAATTTTTTTTCTTAAATAATGTCATTGTATAATAGCAATAACCCACTTCTGGGTGTGGGTAATGCTGGATTTACCCATGGTTGGCTTTGTTTGGCCACTCGGGCTTCGCCCTCATGACCAAACCACACCAACCATGGGTAAATCCAGCATTAGCCACACCCAGGCGTGGGTTATTGCTATAATGCCACATTCATATATAAGGCTGTGATAAGAGGCAACATGTTTCTTGTTTGATTTGTAACAGTATGGTACAGTCAGTACCATTATACTTTGGTTCATTGTGTGGCATTGTGCAGCTAGGTGCTGTCTACTGAAGTGACATAGGAAAATCTGGATATGTATCCAGTAGCACATAGTCTGAAGCTGTGTCTGCATCACCTTGGCTGAAGCACAAAATCAATGAAACTTTATCATCAGCTTTGTCTCTTGGACTGTCTAGCATGCAGAAGTTACTAAAAGGTTCATAGGTTGGTACTAGGCTATCGGCCCTAGGGCCTATACAAGCCTAGCCATAACAATTCCCTGGCTATTTCTTCCCACACTATTTACTTCCCTGGACCCCTGTCTAGCAGGGCGACTGACGTGATCCGCAGGGGGAATTTCCTATCTCGCATCCAATCATCAAGGTTCCTTTTGAAGAGGGCCAATGAGGCACTCTGCTTGACATGTATGGGCAGTCTATTCCAGAGTATGGGGAGTCTCTGGGTCAGGAACCTATCCCTCCGGCATGTTTTGTTCATTGTGATGACAAGGTTTAGATCCCTGGAGCGTGTGGCTCTGAGGGATTGGGATTTCTTTAAGTGGAGCATGTCCAACAGCTCAGGGTTTGACATGGCCTTGTATGTTAAGCAGAGATCGCCTCTGAGTAGACGATATGCCACAGAGTATAGCTGGAGTTTTTTTAGATGGTCAGCATATGACATCTGCTTTAGGCCTGTGATTCTTTTAGTGAGGTATTTCTGTGGCCTTTCCAGCTGTTGCAGATGTCTTGTGAGGTACATACCAAATGGGGCATTATACTCTATAACGGGTCTAATGAGGGATGAGTACAGTGGGACAATGACCTCCTTTTTTTCTGGATGAAAAGCCCTTAGTGATGAGGTTCATAGGTTCATAGGTTCATAGGTTCATATTAGGCTATCTGCCCTAGGGCATTTATAAGCCTAGCCAGAGTGTGTTTGGCTTTCGCCACCCATTTTAAATTAATTTTGCTATGCCCTTTTTCGAGGTTAGTATACTGTTCCTCTGTCTAATAGTGACACAGAAGTGATACCCAGGGTAAACCTACGATCTCCCATCCACTCATCAAGATTCCTCTTGAAGAGAGTCAATGAGGGACTCTGCCTAACCTGGACTGGGATTTTATTCCAGAGTGAAGGGAGCCTCTGGGTTATGAATCTGTCCCTCCAGCATGTCCTATTTATTTCAGTGCTGAGGTTCAAGTCTCTGCTCGATGGGATTTGGATTTTCTGAGGTGCAGCATGTCCATTAATTCCGGGTTGGACATGGCTTTATACGCCAGGCACAGATTGCCTCTGAGCAGGCGGTATGCCACTGAGTAGAGCTGGAGTTTCTTTAACCGGGCAGCATATGGCATCTGTTTGAGCCCTTTGATCCTCTTGGTGTGGTACTTTTGGGGTCTTTCCAGTTGCTGCAGGTGTCTGGTAAGGTACATCCCAAAAGGGGCATTGTACTCAATTATGGGCCTGATGAGGGATGAGTAAAGAGGCACGATGACCTCCCTGATCTAGATGTGAATCCCTTCATGATTAGGTGGGCTATATAAAATGTTTTTCTAACCACTTTGGCCACGTGGTTGTCAAATGAGAGATTGCTATCAACTTGGGTCCCCAGGTCCCTAATTACTTCTTCTGTACTTAATGGATTACCACCTATGTGGTAATTTGTGGGTACTTTGTTTTTGCCAAAGGGGATGACTATACACTTTTTGGCGTTTAGCTTGAGGCCATGGCTCTGGCACCAGTTGTCTGTTTCTATGAGGCCCTTTTGGAGGATGCTTGTGTCGGCTGGAGAGTTGATTATGGCACCCAGTTTGCAGTAATCTGCGAACCTGGTCAGCCACAGTCCTTCTGTGTTGGAAAGTACCTCCGAGAAATATATGCTGAACAAGAGAGGTCCCAGGACTGAGCCTTGAGGGACGCCACTTGTAACTGGTTTGGAGTCTGACATGGCACCAGCAATTCTAACCATGTGGGTTCTGTCCTTGAGCCAGTTTGCAACCCATCTAGTGACATAGGGGTTTATATTTAAGCTGGTGAGCTTATCTATAATGCCCGAGTGGGGTATTGTATCAAAGGCTTTTGCGAGGTCCAGGTAGGCTGTGTGGACCACCTTCCCCTCGTCAATGGCCTTGGTGACTGTTTCAAAAAAATCAACCAGGTTTAAGAGACAGGATCTGCCCTTAACAAAGCCGAACTGGGTAGGATCCAGTGTCTGTAGGTCCCCAATATCTTGATTTATGAGGTCCATGATGATCCTTTCCATAGCTTTGCAGACCAAGCTAGTCAGGCTTATTAGTTTCCAGGATCCATTGAGGCACCACCTTTGTGGAGAGGGACCACTGTTGCTGTACGCCACTCTTTGGGTACATATCCTGTAGTAAGGCTGAGATTGAACAGTAGATTTATGTTTGGGTTTAGCTCTTCTTGGAGTTCATGTAGGATGCAGCCCAGGACACCGTCTGGTCCCATTGATGCTGTGTTTTTTGCTTTGGAGAGGGCAGCTCTTACCTGAGCATCTGAGATGTCAGGGGGGCAGCACTCTGCTGGGATAGATATTTGCCCTTTGGTGGGAAGAAGTTTGCGCTGAATCTGTCAGCTAGGATGTTGGCAATGTCTGTGGGTTCGATGTATTTTTTGCCATTTTGGACGAATTCTGAGCATATCTGGGAATTCCCATCCAGGTTCCTAACATAACTAAAGAAAGCCTTGTGATTATCCTTAGTGTCCTGTGCAATTTTTCTCTCGAAGCTGGCCTTAGACGATTTTATGAGTGCCCATAGTTTTTTGCTAATACTGATCAGAGATGCCTTCCCTTTTTGGGATTTTGCTCTATCATGTAGTAGCTTCCTCCTTCTATTGTATAGTTTGTTTATGGCTGGGGTCCACCAGACAGGACGCCTGCCTTTGGAGGATTGGGTCTTGGTTTTATTTGGGATTGCATGATCCATGCATTCCTGAAGGTGTTCATAGAATTTATAAAGGATTCTGCAGTCTGGGCGATTTTCCACAGGCCGCCGGGCTTTGAAGGATTCCACCTCGGTTTTGAGGAGTGTGAAATTTGCTTTAGAGAAGTTTTTCACTGTGGTTTTCAGGGCAGGGGGTGGGGTCGGGATGTGAATATCCAGTGAGATTAGTTTATGGTCTGATCTTACCAGTGAGGGATACACTTCTGGTCTGGAGCATAGAGTCCCCATGTTGGTGATGATCAGGTCCAGTATGTTTTCCCCTCTTGTGGGAGTGGTAACAAGTTGTTCCATAGCATCTGAGTTTATAAATTCTAGGACCCTTTGGGCTAGGGTGTTGGAGCTAGAGTAATGCTCCCAGTCTATGTTTGGGTAGTTGAAGTCGCCTAATATAATGGTGTTTGGAGAGACCTTCAAATTTTCCAGTGTTTTCAGGAAGGCCGAGTGGGGTTCCTGGGTTTGGGAGGGTGGTCTGTAGCAGGCTATAAACTGGAAGGCAGTTTTACCCACTGTTAGTTGCACATGGATAGTCTCTGATGCTTCGTTCTGTGCCACCAACCTGGAAGTGTGGGTATCTTTGAAGTATATTGATACTCCCCCTCCTTTTGTGGTTCGGTCCAAGTTTTGGGGCCAAAAAGCATGGTATGAGGTATAACCTGGTAGTGCTGGGGTGCTCTCGGGAGCCTTGAACCAGGTTTCTGTTATTGCACAGATATCAATGTTCTCCATGCTAAGGAGAGTTTGCATCTTGAGGTTTAGACTTCGTAGCATTACTCTTAGTTTCTTATCCCTTGTGAGACCTATGGAGGTGGGTTTGTCTTTGAGCCTTGCCTAAAAAGGCACTATGGCGTAGCAAGAGCCTTTGCCAATATCCAAAAGCCCAGGGTGACAGGTGCAAGATGTCCCTATGTCATCCCAGGCTGACAGGCATTGATCCCATTTGAATGACACCAATACTTAAGCCAATTGTTGAAATTGATCATCTTGTCTTCATATTGTGGCATCATTCTTGGTGAGGGTAAGATGCTACTCAAGGTCAGGGTCATGCTCAGAGAGGTCCTCTATGTCTCTTTTCATGTAGTCCAGTCATTCACACCAGCATGGACAATGACTGAGTCATATTTGTACTTGCCTTGGAGTGACCTGAGTGCTTGTGTTATGTGGCGGATCCTAGCGCCCGACAGGCAGATCACCGTGACCTTCTCCTTGTTCAGCCTGGTGAGCTGGTCACAGTGTGCCTGATGATAGAGTCACCTATTACAAGTGTATCAGGTGTGTTGTTTAGCCTTAAGGGCTGTGACTGTTCGGCACACTGGCTTTGTGAGCTATGTGTTGTTTTGTTTTGCTTGGGTGTCTGCTTTGGAGGTCTCTGCTGCTTAGGCAGATTTTTATTTAGAGCCTCTGAGTACGTTTTTGTGTGTTTATGTGTTTGGTTTGCTGTCGTGGTAGGTCTATGTGAGACTGGAATTGTAGTGAGTGTGGTTTCTTTCTCCTCCTGACTGGTTTCGCCAGTACTGAGTTGAGAGAGCTTAGCCTCCAGTATGGCTATATGGTTGCATCTCTCACATGTGTTGGAATTTGTTGGGAGGAGGAGAGGGGTGTCTGTGTACATGAGGCAGTTGTAACATTGCCTCAGGATTCCCAGATTCACCAGCTGGACCAGAGAGGAGATCGACAACTGACCTTTGGACATGCTAGAATAGTATTGGGAATTCCTTTATAATTGAAAAAAGGGCCAATGGGGAACAAGGTACTCAAGGAGTTTGTGAGGGTGTAGTGCTTTTAATTTTTTAGTGCTGACTTATATAATTGCTTTAGTGAGCAAGTGCCAGGTAACTTAAATGCAATGTGTTACAGGTAACTTAAATGCAAAAATGACAAACAGTAACTTTCTTTCAAGTGAAACAAGGAAATAAGTACAGTAAGCAATGCAGATATCACTAGGGATCCACAGAAGTGAAAAGCTGCGTTAGCTTCAGGAAATAACAAGCAAACAAACAACAAGCATACAAACAAAGCTAGATTCAGCGGGCCTGGATCTAGTCTATGCTACAACAAACAAGGTGTACCAATTTCAGTAAGAAACAGTTCAAATATGCAGGCACTATAAGCCTTTAACCAGAAATTCCCAGCTCAGAAGGGCAGAGTCCAGCCTCTCCTCCCACAAGAGTGCAGACCACGAACCCTTTTAATGTAAAATAACTGGCCTGAAGCCCAAGTGCTTAAACCAGAATTAATACACTTTTAGAATAACAGACACTGAGCCCTAAATCAGCAGTTCCCAACTTAGAAGGATGTAAGCTACCTGTTCTGCCACTACAGTGCAGACCACAAACCTTCTTAATGTAAAACAACTGGCCTGAAGCCCAAGTGTTTAAACCAGAATTAATACACTTTTAGAATAACAGACACTGAGCCCTCAATCAGCAGTTCCCAAGTTAGAAGGATGTAAGCTACCTGTCCTGCCACCACAGTGCAGGCCACAAACCTTCCTAATGTAAAACAACTGGTCTGAAGCCCAAGTGCTTAATCCAAAAGACTTAGAATGATAGCTACACTTTAATCAAGTTACTACCAAGCAGTAATAAATACAATTTAATGCTTTAAAGAATGCCTGGATTAGTGCTCAAGTTATACAAACAAAACTAGATTCAGCAGGCCTGGATCTAGTCTATGCTACAGCAAACAAGGTGTACCAATTTCAGTAAGAAGCAGTTCAAATATGCAGGCACTATAAGCCTTTAACCAGAAATTCCCAGTTCTGAAGGGCAGAGTCCAGCCTCTCCTCCCACAAGAGTGCAGACCACGAACCCTTTTAATGTAAAATAACTGGCCTGAAGCCCAAGTGCTTAAACCAGAATTAATACACTTTTAGAATAACAGACACTGAGCCCTCAATCAGCAGTTCCCAACTTAGAAGGATGTAAGCTACCTGTTCTGTCACTACAGTGCAGACCACAAACCTTCTTAATGTAAAACAACTGGTCTGAAGCCCAAGTGCTTAAACTAAAAGGCTTAGAATGAGTTACACCAAGCAGTAATACATACAATTGAGTACTTTTAAGATGACGCAAAAGCAAAATAAAGTAGGAAGAAACACAAATACAGTAAAAGCAGATAATTTTTTTTTTTTTTTTGAGTGAGCAAATGAGATGGGCCCAGGAGTTACAGGACAGAAACAAGTGCAAATGCAGGCTTTCAAATTAGAAAGTTGGGAGAGATGAAAGACCGCCCAAACGGCCAATAACTACAAATTCTGGGCCAGAACCACTCCTTGTGTGGTAGACAGGTTACCTAGTGCTTACCACTCCCACTGATAAGCTAGAAAGCTTCCCTCCAACACAGAAAGGCTATATATATACAGTCCTGGATACAGCAAATCTGTATCTGGAACACTAATTACAGGAAAGGTAGGAAACAGGCTTACAATTTTTTTTTCAGAAAAGTAGCAAAAACAGTAGTAAAAACAATTCACATGCAGTGCAAGCTGGCACACTTGAGTATGTAGCAATATTAGTCCACACACAGTTTGAAAAAGTGTAATTAAATTAAAAAAGGACTAAAAGCAAGTGCAGAAAGGGTTTATTAGGTAGAATACGGTAAAGCGATGGGACTGAGGGAGTGTCCTAGATCAAATCTACAGTGGGTCGGGCACTGCAAAAGCCACCAAATTTAAACTACAACCAAGAACAGGGAGGGGGGGGTGAGGAAAAGTTTCAACAGAGATGTGAGGAATCAGAGTGCAAATTATAAAACCAAAAAATATATACTGATCTCTGTATATTTGCAAAACAGTAAGACAACAGATATCTAAGCAACAATTTAGCTCTATAATACAGAATAATACAGAAAAATATACTCAGCTCTATATATTTGCAGATAGTCTTGTAAGGCTGTCTCTCAACACACAGGTTCCATTTTGCCACATAGAAGGATTTCCTGACTGTTGTGGCGATGTGGTTATCGAAAGTGATACCACTGTCCACCTGTGTCCCTAAGTCGCTCATCACACTTTTAATGTTTAATGTCCTGCCACCTATGTGGTAATTCATGGGTACATGTTGCATTCCAAACTATACATTTCTTGGCATTAAGCTTGAGCCCATGGCTCTGGCACCAGGCATCTGTTTCTGTAAGGCCCTTTTGTAGAATATCCACATCATTTGGGGATTCAATAATGGCTCCCAGTTTGCAGTCATCTGCAAACTTTGTTAGCCAGAGTTCCTTAGTGTTGGCCTGTACTTCGGAGAAGTAGATGCCAAACAAGAGTGGTCCCAGGACAGAACCCTGAGGTACTCCACTTGTCACTTGTCTGGAGCTGGATTTGGAGTTGGCTACTTTTACAGTCTGGGTTCTGTCAGTAAGCCAGTTGGCAACCCTTCAAGTGACATAGGGATTTATGCCCAGCTTAGTAAGTTTATTTATGATTCCAGAGTGGGGGATGGTGTCAAAGTCCTTGGCGAGGTCCAGATAGGCAGTGTGGACCGCCTTACCCTCGTCCACAGCTCTGGAGACTGATTTGAAGAAGTCATTCAGATTCAGGAGACAAGATCAGCCCTTCACAAACCCAAACTGGGTGCAGTCCAGTGTTTGAAGGTTGCCAATGTCTTTGTTTATAAGTTCCATGATAATGTGTTCCATGCACTTGCAGATCAGGCTTGTCAGACTGATGGGAAGGTAGTTCTTGGGATCCAAGGTGGATCTTCCCTTGTGGAGCAGGATAACTGTAGTTGTGCGCCACTCAGTGGGCACGAAGTCTGAGGTGAGGCTATGATTAAACATGACACTTAGGTGAGGTGCCAGTTCATTTTGTTGTTCATGTAGTACATAGCCTGGGATGTCATCTGGTCCCATGGATGCTGTATTCTTAGCATTGGAGAGTGCGGTTTCTACCTGTGTGGCTGTGATTATCGGAATTTGGCAATCTTTTGGTATTGAGATGGGCCCTTTAGGGGCTGAGAGGGGGGTGACGTTGACACTAAATCAATCTGCCAGGATATTGGCAATATCCTTGGGATCAGTATATTTAATGCCATTCTGTTGTAGCTCAGAGCAGATCTGAGCATTGCCATTTAGATTCTTGACATAGTTATAGAATGCCTTGTGGTTGTCTTTGGAATCTTTGGCAATTTTATTTTCGTAACTAGCTTTTGAGGATTTTATGAGGGATCTCAGCTTCTTACTGAGGCTGGTGAGGGAGTCCTTTGCATCCTGGGATTTTCCTCTTTTTTGTAAATGAAAGCTCTGCATGATAAATACTGCAAAGACAATTTGTTATAAACATATTGCATTGAGTAACACTTTCACAAAATCACAGCTGCTGTGAGGTTAATATTCCAGTCCCTAAGGCAGACAGCCAGCAACTTGTGTTGCAACATAAATAAATACAGACAATCTTCCAGTAAAACTGTAACACAAAACATGAACTCATCATCCTGACAGGGGTGTCTTAATTAAAAGAATGATGGAAACATCCTGACGCCAGTTTTGTAGCAAGATATGGGTGATGTAATACAACACAAAGAAGATTGCTCTGAGACAAGGTCATAAAACTAAAGCAAAGACATATTGGGTGAGAGGTAATGTAAACTAGAGTTGTACTAATGCTGGAGTGTGGAAGGGTGCTCCAGTATTAGTAAGTGTCAGGGTGTTCATAGTACCGTTGGAGATTGCTCTTTAGATAACTGTGTTTCAGCATATATTTCATTCAGGGTGCTGTGGTTGCCTCATCAGTGTTCACTAGTAGTTGATCCCTTTGCAGTCTGTCAGAAGCTGCAGCAATCTATACAAACACTAGCCCAATGATTAAAAATGAATGAATTCCTAGGAAAATAAGATTCTGCATTCAACAGCAAAAGCATGGAGAAGCAACCATGGTGGAATTTATGTGTCCTTGGGATGTTAAACAGTTAATGAAACTATGTTCTAGTCCTTGGGCTGTATATGCAACAGTACCATCCTCAGTACACTGTTTCCTGGGATCAGCTGTCCTGCTAGAATTTATTAGTATTGCACTACGTCTGTTTCTGAATATTTCTCAGATATGAAGCTGTGGATATACTCTCAAGAATGATGACTTATCAAGTCATCTCTTATATAAGTATCTATAGCTCATACCCACAAGTACTTGTGTCTAAAAGAACTGATATAACCACAGCAAAATATGACATTTTCTCCAAACCAGCTCATGCTCTATGTTTATGTAGCACGTACGCTAATAATTTCTTTAATGTGATAACTAGTTCTTGAAACTGGCAGCTAGTGGCATTCATATGGTACTGAAGTTCCAAAGTGAAACATTCCAGCAAGAGATATTTATTATGAATATCCATGGTATGGATTCCCTATGTATTAAGCCAAACCCCCTCATTCCATACCTTCTACCTGACTAGTATGGAGTCCCTATGTATGAAGCTAAACACCATACTCCTAAGAGACTTCAACTAACCTCCCTGTACACATTCTCAAACATGTATGCCCAGAGATTTCTGGACTTCAGCAATATAAACTTGCTGGAGCAGTCAGACACTGACCGGGGGCAATAAAATCCTGGAACTTAGTCTTTACCAATCTAGAGCAGTATTGCTCTGCACCGGTTGTAACTTTCTCCCTTGTCATATGAGTCATACCATGTCAGTCATATTCACAATAAGACTGAAGGCTTAAGCATCTTCCAATACATTGGCATTCAGAGAATATGAAAAGGCTGATCTACTAAAACTTGAATGATAACCTGGCTAAATTCAAAAGCCCCTTCCATCATGATTATGCAGAATCCTTCATTGCCAAATTTTACGGATATGTAAATAGCTGCATAGAGGCATCTGTCTCCCTCAGAAACAAATACAAATCCAAATTAAAAAAATAAACCTATATGGTGGAACTCAAATATGAAGAGGCTCCATAATAAAAGAAAAAACACATTGCATAAAAAAATAAATCTAACTGTGAAGGTGACAAAATCACAAGTAACTCTATACCCTGATCAAATCTATAGCCAAATATGAGGTAGAAATAACCACATACAGAGGATAATCACAAAATGTTCTTTAATTATATTAGAACTCTCAGAAAAAATGCCAAGCACTGTGCAGAGCTAATAGGAAATGAGACCACATCACTGGACCTGGAGGATATAGCCAATCTACTACTCAGTAAATTTAGCTCAATCATCATACCCATCCTCTCCAATTTCTCAGATCACACACCCACATCTACACCCACTCTTAAATCTTCCAAAAACAAGTTCTCAAGATGTTGTCTAAGGCCAAGAACACTATGTCTGTGGAGCCAGGTAACATACCAAACTGCCTGCTGGTCAACCGGAAACATGACTTGTCTGTACCTCTACAGAAGGTATTCAATATCAGCCTCAAAACAGGTTTCATGACAGATGAATAGAGGACAACTGTCATGCCCTAGCACAAAGTTGTGACTTCAGGAGATCCAGTGGTACAATTTTATCTGGAGATTGATGTTAGATAAACTTTCAGTAAAAAATGAGATGACATATAAACAGATACAGGATAAACTTTTTTTGAGGGGGAGGGGGTATAAAGTGGATGGGCCAATTCAAATTGTAAAAAAGGACAGGGATGTTTATTCTTTAGTAGGAAGAGAGGTTTTGATGGTTGACAATCACATGCTCAGCACGCTAGGTCTAGTCGAGTTGTGTGATTCCTGCATGCCGATAGAATATCAAATAATGACATTACTGACTGTCCAAACTTACCCCCCTTCCAGATCCATGCTAGCTGTTGCTGCTGGTGCAGTAGGGAGTTTAAGCATTTAGTGTTTTTTTTTTGGTTATGCCAGTATTACTCATGCCAACGTTCAGGGAAATGTTGCAGTCATTACTCCACACAACCTTCTGTGTGTCGAGTATAAACTGGCTTTGACACAACTGAAAATAGATGTGAATATGAAAATGATTTATGATGTTAGATTTTATTAAATATAGGAAATGAAGAAGAAGCTGAAATTCATTAAAGAAAGTGTTGATTTGTGTATGTTTTGTATGGAATGGAGGGTGTGGGGTTGTTTTGTGGAATGACAAATTGTATGATAATGAAGTGTTAGAAAAGTATTTTTGATTGTTGAATGAGTGGAGAGAATGAAACTGTAGGAAAAGTGAAGATGTATTGTAAATATATTTGTCTTGCGTACTCGTTTATCTTAAAAAATTAATTGTTTATTTGCACATCATTTGTAGAGTTCCTCCATATTTTCCACTTCTTGTGGACAAATGTGAAGATAATGTACTGCTTATTGTGAAATTAATAAAACACAAAAGGCTGGGAATGCGAGATTCTGAATGACTTTATGATAATTTTGACATTTAATACTGTGGATGACATTTTTGTGCCTTAAAGAAGGAAAATTAGTGAGGCGGTGGTGGTGCTGCGGTAGCGTTGTCGCCTCACAGTAAGACGTTGTCCTGTTCGATTCTCAGTTAGAGCTTCTTCTGTGTGGAGACATGTGTGAATGGGCATACCTTCATTGAAGGTTGTGCTTCAGAGCCGGCAACTCGGTACGTAAAAATCTACTGCCAATCATTAGCGGACCAGAGTTCCGCTGTGGCGACCCCTAACCGGGAAAAGCCAAAAGACACAACAACAATGTAATTTGTTACAGTAAGTTACTTTGAGGCTAAAAGCAAGTGTAATGGCTCAAGAGTTGTTTGGTATTCCCACTGGAGGTAATTAAGCAGGAGAAGATGTTTGGATGCATGATTTGGAGGAAATGAAGGATAGGAAGGTTACAGTAAGATGGAAAAGATTATAATTTATCTTTTAGACTAAGGCTTACTAGTTAACGTCTGCGTTTTACAGAAACTTATATATTAGAGTAATTATTTTCCTTTATTTGGAAAATTTGAAAAAGAATGAATGGGTTCATTGTTTTGGTGATATGGGATTCAGCCATGAACTATGGCCTAGTTTACCTAAGTTTGATTAGCAGCTTGAGCTAATGTAGTGGCAGGCAGGCAAGGGCATGTCTATCCTTGGCAGAAGAGCACTCTTCAATGATGCACCCATAGAGGTGGTATGGTCCAAAGAGAGGAGATCCCCAGGGTGTAATCGGTGAGCTTGGAAGGCGGGGAAGACAATGGAAAAGGCATATAAACAAAACAAAATCAGGATGGATGCAAAGATGGCCAAGCCCTCAGGAAGCCCTTAGGATCCATGACTGGCCCCAGCAATACCAGAGTAAGTTTGGGGAAGTAAGAGGTAAGCTGATAGACCCAGCATGGACATAGGGCAATGGAAAGCTGGATCAGTTAAATTATGTCCCAAAAGGACCAAAAAAAAGGGAGGGGAGCTTGGTATAATTCAGCCAATATAGTATTTGTAGTTCTACTTGAGAAAAAGAATAATAGACTTGTTAAATAATGGAGAAATTGAAAGTTTTTGAGGAAAAAAACATTTTCTAGATTGTTTTCAGATGGGGATAAGATGAAAAGGGATGTGGCAGGGACCATTTACTATGTGTTTAGCAAAAATATATAAAATGGAAGATTCTGGCAAAAGAGAATTTGGATAACAGAGAGAGAAATGGCATGGTATGGTACTTGAGATACCCATCTGGAACATTGTGGGAGGTAGAATTAAGGAAGCAATTACAGATACAAAGTGAAAAAAATATGAATCAGTTATGTGGGATTCTATATGGTGCCACCCTCATTTAAAATATATAGATAGAGATCTGAAATTCAAAGTAAAAGAAGAAAGGATGTGTGCATTTCAGTGGTGTAATGTAGAAGAACCTATAAACTATGTGTTTCTTGAATGTCGTAGTATTTTGGAGGATTCTTTAGCTGATAAAGTGGATACTTTGCTATTGAAAGACGTAGTCATTATATTACATCGTACATGGTGTATACAGCAATGCATATGATAACACTGACTGAATTTTGATTTATAGTCTATGGGTTTTATGGAGAAGAAGTTGTTTAGAGGTGTTGTATAGTACGATGAAACAATGGTGATGGTATTCAGGAAACTGAAATGGTAAGATGTGAGAGGACATGGTTAAATTTATGAATTCTTTTTTTCAGTCATAGCATTTTTTTCTTGATTGAAATCAATATGTATAATCAATATATATGGATATCTGTTTATTTTTTGTTTTAAACTTATGTTGCTTTTAATATTTGTGAAAGTTAATCAGTGTTAAAATAAAAGACCCTTACTCTTTCCATAAGTATCATAGTACCTTTTACATCCACGTGAGCAACCACCAAGTCAGGCAGATGGGACTTTGGTTTGATGGTAACCATTTGAAATGGCTTGACTCACTATAGCGAGTCCCATAATGAGGAGACTGAACGGCTGAAAAACAGACCTACGTATACTAAGTCCAAGATGGTAATTTCTTGGAATATTCACTTTTCTCAGAACTCAGAGTTAATATATATAAGTCTGGGTGTGTGGTGGACTTGCTCCAAAAAGAAGTTTAAAAGAGAAGAGTAATGCTCAACATTTGCTTTTCTCCTGTATTTTCAACATATTTTTTTTTTCGGCATGTCAGCACTTGGCATTTCGAGTGCCGACATTTCAATACAGAGCCTGCTTTAACATCTCATTTCAAGGATGGCACCTTAAGACTGCATTACCCTTCTTATGCTGCACTATAGTGTCATTAATGGAGAATGAGTCAAAGCTGCTAGTCTAGGAATCTTCCAGCATCAGAAGTGAGTATGCTACCTGTCGGGCCACTAATACTGCTCGTTATCTGCTTTGTTTTATTCTCTATGTTAATATCTGTCATTTTTATATATTAATAGGTTGCAATGTAGTTTTAGTACACTGTGTATATTTTTTGTAAGTTATTGATTATTTATCTGCTTAATGTAAGTCAATTATTTGTCAGTTCCTAGTGTTTTGGTGACTTGTTTTAGGCCAGGTAGAGATAGACAATGACCGATGAACATCAGACTTATTCACAGTAGCTTTGCATTTCCTGCTAAATATCCCAGATTATCATCTCTGTTATTTGGCCTCATCATTGGCATATACTTTCCACTAGGATGTCCAGGCTCAAGAAGATGGTTAAGACAGTCTAGAATCAATGATCCCAGACTATGGCCTGGATTCGGGAAGAATACAGATGCAATTATTAGTTGCTGCAGCAAAAAGGGTCAGTTACTCTGTTCACAAAAAAATTTACAATTCAGAGGCACATTATTCAGAATGAAGAAATACCTCATTATCAGCTAATTTTCCAATGCTACTCAGCACTTTTCTGCAGTAATCACCACTGGGGCCCATGCATCTTGTTAACACAGGTACCCCTTTCAGTCACCCCCAACATATGTACACACATGCACGCAGTCAAGCACACATGCGCATGCATGCACACATTCAAGCACAAGCCCACACACACACACACACACACACACACACACACACACACACACACACACACACACACACACACACCTCCATACCTATGATTTTATAGAACATTCATGATTTCCTTGTAGTTGCTGTTCCTCATCACATACAAATCCAGTCAGTCACTAGTGCCAGACATTAGAATTTCGTACTTCTTACTGCACATTTAGAGATTCTTGCAACAAAATCTTTTGTTCAGTTTTAAGGTAGTTACAGTAGTAATTAAAAAGTGCCCTGGGTGTTGAGTGCCCCCTCCCCCCAAGTATTACAGCCTTCTCTTCTTAGTCCAGAGCAGGGGTGTCCAACAGGTGGCCCTACAGTCACAATCTGGCCAACCAAAGCATTTTATCTGGCCCTCAGTATGTCCTATAACAAACGGAATGGACAGATATGTGTTGGACCCCCCCCCTAAAAAACCTTGTCAAGTATGGTAAGTGGCCCCTGAGCCAAAAAGATTGGACATCCCTGGTCTAGAGGAAGTTGAGAGTTCATAGGTTCATAGGTTCATAGGTTCATACTAGGCTATCTCCCCTAGGGCATTTATAAGCCTAGCCAGAGTGTGTTTGGCTTTTGCCACCCATTTTAAATTAATTTTGCTATGCCCTTTTTCGAGGTTAGTATACTGTGCCTCTGTCAAACAGTGACACAGAAGTGATACCTGGGGTAAACCTACGATCTCCCATCCACTCATCAAGATTACTCTTGAAGAGAGTCAATGAGGGACTCTGCCTAACTTGGAGTGGGATTTTATTCCAGAGTGAAGGGAGCCTCTGGGTTATGAATCTGTCCCTCCAGCATGTCCTATTTATTTCAGTGCTGAGGTTCAAGTCTCTCGAGTGCGTAGATCGATGGGATTTGGATTTTCTGTGGTGCAACATGTCTATTAATTCCGGGTTGGACATGGCTTTATACGTCAGGCACAGATCGCCTCTGAGCAGGCGGTATGCCACTGAGTAGAGCTGGAGTTTCTTTAACCGGGCAGCATATGGCATCTGTTTGAGCCCTTTGATCCTCTTGGTGAGGTACTTTTGGGGTCTTTCCAGTTGCTGCAGGTGTCTGGTAAGGTACATCCCAAAAGGAGCATTGTACTCAATTATGGGCCTGATGAGGGATGAGTAAAGAGGCACGATGACCTCCCCTGATCTAGATGTGAATCCCGTCATGATTAGTTGGGCTATATAAAATGTTTTTCTAACCACTTTGGCCATGTGGTTGTCAAATGAGAGATTGCTATCAACTTGGGTCCCCAGGTCCCTAATTACTTCTTCTGTACTTAATGGATTGCCACCTATGTGGTAATTTGTGGGCACTTTGTTTTTGCCAAAGGGGATGACTATACACTTTTTGGTGTTTAGCTTGAGGCCATGGCTCTGGCACCAGTTGTCTGTTTCTATGAGGCCCTTTTGGAGGATGCTTGTGTCGGCTGGAGAGTCAATTATGGTGCCCAGTTTGCAGTCATCTGCGAATTTGGTCAGCCACAGTCCTTCCGTGTTGGCCTGTACCTCCGAGAAATATATACTGAACAAGAGAGGTCCCAGGACTGAGCCTTGTGGGATGCCACTTGTAACTGGTTTGGAGTCTGACATGGCTCCAGCAATTCTAACCATGTGGGTTCTGTCCTTGAGCCAGTTTGCAACCCATCTAGTGACATAGGGGTTTATATTTAAGCTGGTGAGCTTATCTATAATGCCCTAGTGGGGTATTGTATCGAAGGCTTTTGTGAGGTCCAGGTAGGCTGTGTGGACCACCTTCCCCTCGTCAATGGCCTTGGTGACTGTTTCAAAGAAATTGACCAGGTTTAAGAGGCAGGATCTGCCCTTAACAAAGCTGAACTGGGTAGGATCCAGTGTCTGTAGGTCCCCAATATCTTTATTCATGAGGTCCATGATGATCCTTTCCATAGCTTTGCAGACCAAGCTAGTCAGGCTTATGGGGCGATAGTTTCCAGGATCCATTGAGGCACCACCTTTGTGGAGAGGGACCACTGTTGCTGTACGCCACTCTTTGGGTACATATCCTGTAGTAAGGCTGAGATTGAACAGTAGTTTTATGTTTGGGTTTAGCTCTTCTTGGAGTTTATGTAGGACGCAGCCCAGCACACCATCTGGTCCCATTGATGCTGTGTTTTTTGCTTTGGAGAGGGCGGCTCTTACCTGAGCATCTGAGATGTCAGGGGGGCAGCACTCTCCTGGGATAGATATTTGCCCTTTTGGTGGGGAGGGGGGGGAGAGAAGTTTGTGCTGAACCTGTCAGCTAGGATGTTGGCAATGTCTGTGGGTTTGGTGTATTTTTTGTCATTTTGGACTAATTCTGAGCATATCTGGGAATTCCCACCCAGGTTCCTAACATAACTAAAGAAAGCCTTGTGATTATCCTTAGTGTCCTGTGCAATTTTTCTCTCGAAGCTGGCCTTAGACGATTTTATGAGTGCCCGTAGTTTTTTGCTAATACTGATCAGAGATGCCTTCCCTTTTTGGGATTTTGCTCTATCATGTAGTAGCTTCCTCCTTCTATTGTATAGTTTGTTTATGGCTGGGGTCCACCAGACAGGACGCCTGCCTTTGGAGGACTGGGTCTTGGTTTTATTTGGGATTGCATGATCCATGCATTCCTGAAGGTATTCATAGAATGCGTTTATAAAGGATTCTGCAGTCTGGGCCATATTTTCCACAGGCCCGAGAGCTTTGAAGGATTCCACCTCGGTTTTGAGGAGTGCGAAATTTGCTTTAGAGAAGTTTTTCACTGTGGTTTTCTGGGCAGGGGGTGGGGTCGGGATGTGAATATCCAGTGAGATTAGTTTATGGTCTGATCTTACCAGTGAGGGATACACTTCTGGTCAGGAGCATAGAGTCCTCATGTTGGTGATGATCAGGTCCAGTATGTTTTCCCCTCTTGTGGAAGTGGTAACAAGTTGTTCCGTAGCATTTGAGTTTATAAATTCTAGGAACCTTTGGGATAGGGTGTTGGAGCTAGAGTAATGCTCCCAGTCTATGTTTGGGTAGTTGAAGTCGCCCAATATAATGGTGTTTGGAGAGACCCTCATATTTTCCAGTGTTCTCAGGAAGGCCGAGTGGGGTTCCTGGGTTTGGGAGGGTGGTCTGTAGCAGGCTATAAACTGGAAGGCAGTTTTACCCACTGTTAGATGCACATGGATAGTCTCTGATGCTTCGTGCTGTGCCACCAACCTGGAGGTGTGGGTATCTTTGATGAATATTGATACTCCCCCTCCTTTTGTGGTTCGGTCCAGGTTTTGGGGCCGAAAAGCATGGTATGAGGTATAACCTGGTAGTGCTGGGGTGCTCTTGGGAGCCTTGAACCAGGTTTCTGTTACTGCACAGATATCGATGTTCTCCATGCTAAGGAGAGTTTCGAGTGCATGCATCTTGAGGTTTAGACTTCTGGCGTTGAGTAGCATTACTCTTAGTTTCTTATCCCTTGTGATACCTATAGAGGTGGGTTTGTCTTTTGAGCCTTGCCTAAAAAAGGCACTATGGGGGTAGCAGGAGCCTTTGCCAATATCCGAAAGCCCAGGGGTGACAGGTGCAAGCCATCACTAGCGAAGCATCGTGGCTTGTCGAGCATGTCATCCCAGGCTGACAGCCATTGGATCCCCTTTGAATGACACCAATACTTAAGCCAATTGTTGAAATTGATCATCTTGTCTTCATATTGTGGCATCATTCTTAGTGAGGGTAAGATGCTACTCAAGGTCAGGGTCATACCGGCCTGGGCTACATGTTCAGAGAGCTCCTCTATGTTTCTTTTCATGTAGTCCAGGGAGGTATGTCTCAGGTCATTCACACCAGCATGGACAATGACTGAATCATATTTGTACTTGCCTTGGAGTGACCTGAGTACTTGTGTTATGTGGTGGATCCTAGCGCCCGACAGGCAGCTCACCGTGACCTTCTCCTTGTTCAGCCTGGTGAGTGGGACGTCAGTGTGCCTGATGATAGAGTCACCTATTACAAGTGTATCAGGTGTGTTGTTTAGCCTTAAGGGCTGTGACTGTTCAGCACACTGGCTTTGTGAGCTATGTGTTGCACGTGTTTTGTTTTGGGGTAGAGTATGTTTTTGTATGTTTATGTGTTTGGTTGCTGTCGTGGGTAGGTCAATGTGAGACTGGAATTGTAGTGAGTGTGGTTTCCTTCTCCTCCTGTCTGGTTATGCCAGTACTGAGTTGAGAGAGCTTAGCCTCCAGTTTGGCTATATGGTTGCATCTCTCACATGTGTTGGAATTTGTTGGGAGGAGGAGAGGGTTGTCTGTGTACATGAGGCAGTTGTAACATTGCCTCAAGATTCCCAAATTCACCAGCTGGACCGGAGAGGAGATTGACAACTGACCTTTGGACATGCTAGAATAGTATTGGGAATTCCTTTATATTTGAAAAAAGGGCCAATGGGGAACAAGGTACTCAAGGGGAGTTTGTGAGGGTGTAGTGCTTTTAATTTTTTAGTGCTGACTTAGTGAGCAAGTGCCAGGTAACTTAAATGCAATGTGTTACAGGTAACCTAAATGCAAAAACGACAAACAGTAACTTTCTTTCAAGTGAAACAAGGAAATAAGTACAGTAAGCAATGCAGATATCACTAGGGATCCACAGAAGCGCTGAAAAGGCATAGGTTCATAGGTTCATAGGTTCATAGGTAGGTACTAGGCTATCGGTCCAAGGGCCTACGTAAGCCTAGCCAACAAGGTTTCCTGGCTTATGCCACCCAAGAAAGTTATTCTCCTGTGCCACTGTCGAGCAGAGACACAGAAGTGATCCCCGGGGTGTATTTTCTATTTCCCATCCACTCATCAAGATTTTTCTTGAAGAGTGCTAATGAAGAACTTTGCTTGACATAGATGGGTAGCCTGTTCCAGAGTATAGGAAGTCTGTGGGACAGGAATCTATCCCTCTAGCATGTCCTGTTTATTGTGGTGACAAGGTTTAGGTCTCTAGCGCGTGCAGCTTGGAGGGATTGGGATTTCTTTAGGTGTAGCATGTCCAACAGCTCTAAGTTTGACATAGCTTTATATGTTAGGCAGAGATCACCTTGGAGTAGGTGATATGCTACGGAGTAAAGCTGGAGTTTTTTGGCAGTCAGTGTAGGGCATTTGTTTGAGGCCAGTAATCCTCTTTGTGAGGTACTTCTGTGGCCTTTCCAGCTGCTGCAGATGTCATGTGAGGTACATTCCAAAAGGGGTGCTGTACTCTATAATGGGTCTAATGAGTGTCAAGTAGAGGGGAACAATGACCTCTTTTTTCCTGGATGAGAACCCTTTTATGATGAGGTGTGCCACGTAGAAGAACTTCCTGACTACTGTGGTGATGTGACTATCAAAGGAGAGACTACTGTCCACCCGGGTCCCAAGGTCTCTTATCACACATTCGGTGTTAAGTAGATTGCTGCCTATGTGGTAGTTCATGGGTACAGAGTTTTTACCAAATGGGATGACACTGCACTTTTTGGCATTGAGCTTGAGGCCATGGCTCTGACACCAGGCATCTGTCTCAGCAAGGCCCTTCTGTAGGATGTCCACATCATTAGGGGACTTGACTATGGCTCCTAGTTTGCAGTCATCTGCGAACTTCATTAGCCAGAGGCCTTCTGTGTTAGCCTGTACTTCAGAGAAGTAGATACCAAACAGGAGAGGCACCAGGATGGAACCCTGTGGTACTCCACTTGTCACTGCTTTGAGGTCAGATTTGGAGTCTGCAACTTTTACAGTGTGGGTTCTGTCAGTGAGCCATTTGGCAACCCATCTTGTGATGTAGGGATTTATCCCTAGTTTAGTGAGTTTAGCTATAATTCCAGAATGGGGGATGGTGTTGAAAGCCTTGGCGAGGTCAAGATAGGCTGTATGAACCACCTTACCATCATCTATGGCTTTGGTGACTGCCTCAAAGAAGTCAATCAGGTTCAGGAGGCATGATCTGCCTTTCAGAAACCTGAACTGGGTGGGATCCAGAGTTTGGAGGTTATCAATGTCTTTGTTTATGAGTTCCATGATGATACGTTCCATGGCCTTGCAGACCAGGCTCGTCAGGCTAATAGGACGATAGTTTCCGGGATCAGTGGTGGCTCCCCCTTTGTGGAGTGGGATAACTGTTGCTGTGCACCATTCAGTGGGCACAAAGCTTGATGCGAGGTTATTATTGAACATGGTGCTTAAGTGGGGAGCCAGTTCGTTCTGAAGTTCGTGTAAAACGCAGCCTGGGATGTTGTCTGGTCCCATGGATGCTGTGTTTTTGGCTTTAGAGAGTGCAGCTTTTACCTGCATAGTTGTGATTACAGGGACTCTGCATTCTTCCTGTATAGATATGGGCCCTTTAGGGGGTGAGGGGGGGTAAAGTTAGCATTGAACCTATCTGCCAGGATGTTGGCAATATCAGTTGGTTCTGTAATTTTCGTGCCTTTGTGCTGTAACTCAGAGCAGATCTTTGTGTTGCCATCGAGATTCTTGACATAGCTATAGAATGCTTTGTGGTTGTCCTTAGAATTAGTGGTGATTTTGTTTTCGTAACTAGCTTTGGAGGATCTTATAAGGGATCTCAGCTTCTTACTGAGGCTGACCAGGGAGCTCCTCCACTCATGAGATTTTACTCTCTTTTGCAACAGTTTCTTCCTTCTGTTGTACAGTTTGTTTATGGCAGGGGACCACAAGATTGGCTTCCTTTTTTTGGAGGATAGCATCTTGGTTCTGTTTGGGATAGCATGATCCATGCACTCGTGTAAGTGCTTATAGAGTGCATTTGTGTAGGATTCAGCAGTTGTAACTGTACTGTCTATCTGCATGGGTGTCATGAAGTTCACCACTTCTGTCTTAAGAAGCATGCAGTTGGCTTTGGAGGAAATTTTTTATCGTGGTTTTCTTAATGGGGGGTGGGGGCGGGATGTGGATATCAAGGGTGATTAGCTTATAGTCGGATCTGACCAATGAGGAGTTGACTTCAGGTGTGGATCACCGGTCACTCATGTTGGTAATGACTAGGTCTAGGATATTGCTGTCCCTGGTGGGGATGTGGATAAGTTGATCCAGGGCATTGGAGTTTATGAATTCCAGAAAGTGTTGAGCTAAGGAATTGGTACAAGAGTAGTTTTCCCAGTTAATGGTGGGGTAGTTGAGGTCACCCATTATTAGGGTGTTTGGTTGAACCCTAATATTTTCCAGTACATCAAGAAAAGAGGAGTGGGAATCCTGGGGCATGGTGGGGGATCTGTAGCAAGATACAATTTGGATTGCAGTTTTGCCCAGTGTTGCACTTGGATAACCTTGGATGCATTATGCTGAGCAAATAGCCTGGAGGTGTGGATATCCTTAATGAATATGGACCCACCTCCGCCTTTGGTGCTTCGGTCCAGGTTACATGGCCGAAAAATGTGGTATGAGTTACAGCCTGGTAGTGCAGAGGTGACTCTGCAGACTTGAACCAGGTCTCAGTCACTGCACAGATATCAATGTTCCCCATTTTAAGGAGTGCCTCGAGTGAGTGCATTTTGAGATTTAGACTTCTAGCATTGAGTAGCATTACCCTCAGTTTTTGATTGCCTGTTCCTGTTACGGTGGTGAATTTATTATTTGATCCTTGCCTAAAAAAGGGACTATAGGGGCAGCAAGAGCCTTAGCCAGTATCCGGAATCCCAGGGGCGACAGGTGCAGGCCATCTGTGGCAAAGCATTGTGGTCTGTCGACCATGTCATCCTAAGCAGACAGATACTGAATCCCCTTTGAATGACACCAGAAGCTTAGCCAATTGTGGAAGTCAATCATTTTGTCCTTGTACTGTGGTATCATTCTGGACAATGGCAGAATGCTACTTAGGGCTAGGGCCATACCTGCCTGGGCTACAAGATCGGAGAGCTCTTCCATGTCTCTTTTCATGTAGTCCAGGGAGGTATATCTCAGGTCATTCACACCAACATGGACAATGACAGAGTCATATTTGTACTTGTTGTGGAGTGACCTCATTGCGTGGGTTATGTGGCGGATCCTGGCACCCGACAGGCAGCTGACAGTAACCTTCTCCTTGTTTAGCCTGGTGAGTGGGACATCAGTGTGCCTGACTATAGAGTCACCTATGACTAGTGTGCTGGGTACGTTGGTTTACTTTATGGGCTGTGGTTTATTGGCATACTGAGTCTGTGGGCTATTGTCATTTGGGTTGTGTTGGGGGATGGAGGTTGCTTGTGTTTCTGCTTTGGAGCTCTCTGTTGCTTAGACAGATTATTATTGTGAGCCTCTGTGAATGTTTTTGTATTACTATGTGTGGATTTTGGTGGTGTAGATTTAGTGAGACTATGTGATGAGTGTGGTGTGGTGCAAATGTTTATCTTTTCCTCATAACTGTCAAGTTCATTCTTGGTTGGAGAGAGCTTTACCTCCAGTTTGGCTAAATAAGTGCATCTCTCACAGGTTGTAGTGTTGGGTGGTAGGAGGATAGGGTTGTCTGTGTACATGAGGCAATTTCTACATTGCCACAAGATGCCCAGATTCATCAGATAGACAGGAGAGAACACTAGGAGCTGACCCTTGGGCATGCCTGAATAAAAAACAATTTTCCTCTAGATAAGTGAGGAATGTGAGTACATGATCTGTTTTTCTCTAAGCAAGTGAGAAAAGTAAGTACAAAAACTGTTTTCCTCTAGGTAATGAGGAAGGTTGAGTGCTGTAGTAATTAGTAGCTTATTTAGTGCTTACAAGTTCTGAACAAGTGCTGAGCACGAATAAGCAAATTTAAGTGCTAAAACTAAGAATCTGTATCTGCACTACACGAGTTACTGGACAGAAACAAGTGCAAATGCAGGCTTTCAAATCAGAAGGTTGACAGAGATGGAAGAGGTTGCCCAAACGGCCAATAACTACAATTTCTGGGCCAGAACCACTCCTTATGTGGTAGACAGGTTACCTAGTGCTTACCACTCCCACTGATAAGTTAGAAGGCTTCCCTACAACACAGAAAGGCTTGGGGGGCTCAGACGCTTACATACAGTCCTGGATACAGCAAATCTGTATCTGGAACACTAGTTACAAGAAAGGTAGGAAACAGGCTTACAGATTTTTTTTTTTTTACAGAAAAGTAGCAAAAACAGTAGTAAAAACAATTCACATGCAGTGCAAGCTAGCACACTTGAGTATGTAGCAATATTAGACCAAACAGTTTTAAAAATGCAATTAAATTAAAAAGGACTAAAAGCAAGTGCAGAAAGAGTTTATTAGGTAGAATGTGGTAAAGAAATGGGACTGGGGGAGTGTCCCAGATCAAATCTACAGTGGGGCGGGCAACTGCAAAAGCCACCAAATTTAAACTACAAACCAAAAATAGGGTGGGTGGGACAAAACAATTTCAACAGAGATCTAAGCAACAATTAACAGTACAAACTCTAAAACCAAAAAATATACTCAGCTCTGTATATTTGCAAATAGATTGGAAAGCAGTCTCTCAGAACAGGGAGACAACAGTTTCAACAGAGATCTAAGCAACAATTAACAAACTATATAACCAAAAAATATATACTCATCTCTGTATATTTGCAGATAGTCTGGAAGTCAGTCTCTCAGAACACAGTTTCCAGCAATTAAAGCTTTTCCTTCAAACATGCACACACACACACACACACACACACACACACACACACACACACACACACACACACACACACACACACACACACACACACACACACACACACACACACACCCATCAAAGACCACTCATATTATAAGTAAATGCATGCACTCACACAGCCTGCACCACTAACTTTCCACTAAACTTCCTGACACTTACCTCTAAGTAATTGGTGAATGTAGCCTTCTAGGTATGGTTACCACCCATCTTGTTGTCAGCAAGACACTCACAGGTTGACATATGTCATCCAATTGCCCGCACTGTGACGCAGTGAGACTTTAAAAGTCCCGTTTTTTGGATTCGCACAGAATTGCCATGGAAAAGCTGAAAAATACTTCAGTTTTTTCCATGGCAATATGCTTACATCACCAACCCAGACCTGAAGGCAGAGGTATTCCCTGTTAGGTCCGGGTATTGTAAATCGTGCAGCAATTGGCTGCAAGTCTTGAAGGGGGTGGGGGTTCAACCAGGAAGAGCCCTACAAAGGTTGCAGCTGTAGACCAGGTTTTTATTAGCACTTCTACAGCTGCTAATATTAGGAAGGACTGAGATTTTCTGTTTGTAGCCAGCCAGCCAGGAAGCCATCAAGAAAGCCACTGAGGAAGCCAGGAAGCCATCCAGATATCCAGCTATCAAGCTAGGAAGCCAGCCAGCCAGCCACTGAAGCAGGCAGGAAGCCTGCTAGCCAGCCTGCCAGCCAGCCATTGGGGAAGCTATCCAGGAACCTAGGAAGACAGCCAGCCACTGAAGCAGGCAGGGAGCCTGCTAGCCAGCCAGCCACTGAAGCAGGCAGGGAGCCTGCTAGCCAGCCAGCCACTCCAGCAGGCAGGGAGCCTGCTAGCCAGCCAGCCACTGAAGCAGGCAGGGAGCCTGCTTGCCAGCCAGCCACTCCAGCAGGCAGGGAGCCTGTTAGCCAGCCAGCCACTGAAGCAGGCAGGGAGCCTGCTAGCCAGCCAGCCACTCCAGCAGGCAGGGAGCCGGATAGCCAGCTAGCCACTCCAGCAGGCAGGGAGCCTGCTAGCCAGCCAGCCACTCCAGCAGGCAGGGAGCCTGCTAGCCAGCCAGCCACTCCAGCAGGCAGGGAGCCTGCTAGCCAGCCAGGCACTCCAGCAGGCAGGGAGCCTGCTAGCCAGCCAGGCACTCCAGCAGGCAGGGAGCCTGCTAGCCAGCCAGACACTCCAGCAGTCAGGGAGCCTGCTAGCCAGCCAGACACTCCAGCAGGCAGGGAGCCTGTTAGCCAGTCAGCCACTGAAGCAGGCAGGGAGCCTGCTAGCCAGCCAGCTACTCCAGCAGGCAGGGAGCCGGATAGCCAGCCAGCCACTCCAGCAGGCAGGGATCCTGCTAGCCAGCCAGGCACTCCAGCAGGCAGGGAGCCTGCTAGCCAGCCAGCCACTCCAGCAGGCAGGAAACCTGCTAGCCAGCCAGGCACTCCAGCAGGCAGGGAGCCTGCTAGCCAGCCAGGCACTCCAGCAGGCAGGGAGCCTGCTAGCCAGCCAGCCACTCCAGCAGGCAGGGAGCCTGCTAGCCAGCCAGCCACTCCAGCAGGCAGAGAGCCTGCTAGCCAGCCAGCCACTCCAGCAGGCAGGGAGCCTGCTAGCTAGCCAGCCACTCCAGCAGGCAGGGAGCCTGCTAGCCAGCCACTCCAGCAGGCAGGGAGCCTGCTAGCCAGCCAGTCACTCCAGCAGTCAGGGAGCCTGCTAGCCAGCCAGACACTCCAGCAGGCAGGGAGCCTGCTAGCCAGCCAGACACTCCAGCAGGCAGGGGGCCTGCTAGCCAGCCAGACACTCCAGCAGGCAGGGAGCCTGCTAGCCAGCCAGACACTCCAGCAGGCAGGGAGCCTTCTAGCCAGCCAGACACTCCAGCAGGCAGGGAGCCTGCTAGCCAGCCAGACACTCCAGCAGGCAGGGAGCCTGCTAGCCAGCCAGACACTCCAGCAGGCAGGGAGCCTGCTAGCCAGCCAGACACTCCAGCAGGCAGGGAGCCTGCTAGCCAGCCAGCCATTCCAGCAGGCAGGAAGCCCGCTAGCTCGGCAAAGACTGTAATAGTGGTAGGTACAACAGTCAACAGTATTTTGTGGCTCTAGTTATTTAAAATAGGAATACTGTGTTTTATTTAAATTTAAGTTTTTAATGTTTACAGGTAAGTGGGAAATATGTATATATAAGTTTTGTTTATTTCTAGTGGGGGGCAGTCTTTACAGATAAATGTAGTGTGATATATTTCTATTGTCATGGCTTTTTCAAGGTACTTTCCATTTACAGATAGAAAATGTTCGAGGATAGTTTGCACTTTTTCATGTGGAAATTTGTGCAATTTAATGCTGTTTTCAAGAAGTTAAGATATACTGTTTGGGTATTTTTTCCTAGTTTTAGTTCTTGTGGTTACTCTTTATTTTTTGAGGGGAAATGTTCATAGGTAACGTAGTAATCTAGTAGGTACATGTTGCCAACTTGCTGTAGCTGTTTCAAGATAGTTTCCATTTATAGTTGGAAATGTGCAGTTTATTTTTTATGCTGTCTTTAATAAGGTTAAAATCTCCTGTTTTGCTTATAATGTGAATATAGGCGTGCTGCTTTTACTTGGGCCTGTTTATTGCATCATTGTGCTGGGTAAATTACTGTTAAGGGTTTATTTTTATTTCTCTTAATTGCTATGTTTGGAAGTAAAAGGGGTCCATGGGGTCTGCTGTGCATGATAGTTTATTTTAGTTGCTCTTGCAAGAAGTACTTTTAAAAGGTAAAATGTCTGCTTACTGTTTTACTTTTTTTTTTTTTTTTTTTTTTTTGGGTGGATGCATGTTCAGAAGTTAATGCAGTGCATTTGGAACTGTGCTAAAACATGTCATCATTTCAGGATGGTTTGCTTTTATAAGTAGCAAAGTTTAAGCAAAGTTTGTATTTTTTTTAGTGATGCCTTCATTAAATTTGCAATGTACTGCTTTCGTTATAATGCAATTACGGCCAGTGCTGCTGTTGGGCCTGTTCATTAATACATCATTGTGCTGTATAAATTAGTGCTATACGTTTATTTCTTTTTTCTTAATTGCTGTGTTCAAAAGGTAAATCGGGTCTATGGTGTCTGCAGTGCATTCTAATTAATTTTAGAGTGGCTTTTTGGCACAGTGAAAATGTGTTTAACTTTATTTTCTGCAGGGGTGGGGGGCATGTTCAGTGGCAAAAATAATGCATTTGATTTTCTACAAGCTTTGTTAATTTCAAGTTTCCAGTGGGTAAAATGCCGCCCTATATTACGTCATTTATTATTTTACCTTTTTAAATGGTTTGTAATGTTAATTCTCTTTTGCTCCATTCCTCAGGTCTTTCATATACCAATATTTTGACAGTTTTCAAGTGCCAATGTTTTTCAAACCAGATCTTTCACATGCCTGTGTTTCTAGCCAGTTCTTTCACTTGCCAGTGTTTCTAGTCAGTTCTTTCAAATGCCAGCATTTCTAGCCATCCATCTAAAACCTCTTTTTTCCATTTTTGTAAATGAGGTTGTCTGGATGTCATTTAACAGTGAGAATCATCTAGAGCCAAGGCCAGTTCTTCCTCAGGTCTTCAGAGAATCTATATCAAAGAACGTTAGAAACTACTTCATGTTTCATATGCCAATGTTTTTATGATCATTATCAGGTGCCAGTCTTTTCAAACCAATTATTTTGCATGCCTGTGTTTCTAGCCAGTTCTTTCATGTGCCAGTGTTTCTAGCCAGTTAATTCATGTGCCAATACATTACTGCACCCTACTAACACAGTTTTGCTAAATACAGTATGTTGCATATCAGGTAAGTACAGATTCAAGAATAAAGAGAGCAGTAGCCTTGTCACAGTCAACCACCAACAAGAGAATGTGCAAGTGACAGGATGTTTGGAAAATGGAGTTCAACTGGATTGAGACCTGCAGTGATATAAAAGCATCTCGGCAGGTTCTGCAAGAAGGAATTTCTAGTGACCCACTGTGGAAGAAATGAGGTTGCACAATATGAGGCAACTGAACAACATAAGACTGCTATTCTGCAAGCAAAATCCAGTCACCTGATAACAAAGTGGGCAAGGAACACAAACCTTGAGGGACCAGAACTTAGGATCATTGCAGCAGAAGCCTCTGAGGTGTTCCATACTGTTAAGCACAATATTTCCTATAATAGTTTGGACTGTGCAGTAAAGTTGGCCAGCCAGTTGTACAGTGACTCGGACATTGCAAAAAAACTATCTTGCAGAAGAACCAAGGCTGAAGCTATTGTCGAAAATGTTTTGGGACCGCATTCATTGGAATGCCTCCTGCATGACCTTCAAAAAACAGGCACTTCATATGCAATTTCATTGGATGCTTCCAACAAGGAGAACATAAAATTATTTCCACTTGTTGTGAGGTATTTTTCTAAACAAGAAGGGGTGGCGAAGCTGCAGCACAACCACCTTATGAAGTGGAAGTGTTTGTGATGAAATCTTTCAGCCATTTCTCAGGTTCTGCCACAAGGACCAGAGACTTGAAAGACTTTGGGTTTTGTGGCATGGAATTTGAGAGTCTGTTAAGACATGTGCCAGCAAGGTGGCTGTCACTACTGCCAGCCATTGAAAGAATAGTGAAAAATCTCCCAGTGCACTAGTCCTATTTCCTCTCCCAGGGAGAAGAGGAGACCCCCTAGTAGATATGGCAGTACTTTTCAGCTAATGAGCATGGTGAGAATGCATTGCCTACGCTGCCCCGGTGCTATTTGCACTTTCTCAGTGTTGTTCTTATGGATTTCAATGAACATATAAGTACATTAGAAAGAACAGCACTTACTGCCATGGAAACATTTCAGTAATGGTCTCTCTCAAGGAAAAACTGAGGGCAAGAGCTGAAAGTGCTTTCTTTGGAGGGAAACCTAGGGCACTTATGAGCACATTAGACAGCACGTATGCTAACAAACTGAAAAGAGACTTCACTGTGGCCTTGGAGACAGCAGTAAAGTACTCAGAACAGTGGTTTGATTATACTGAAAGCAACTACTTGTTTTCACTGTCTAAGTTATCTTTGACTGAGCCCTTTGCTTTTAGTGACATACTCAATGTGACCACTGCCCTGAGTCTGCAGGACGTAGATGAAGACCATCTTTTACAGGACTATTTAGCAATTAGGCCCTTTCACCAACAGTTATGTACCACAAGCTTGTCTCCAGGAGAAAAGTGGCTGAAGCTTTTCAGAGAAGGGCCTGAGCTGACTGCACTATATCTGGTAATTGCTAGGGTACTATCTATACCAACATCTAATGCGTTTGCAGAAAGAGTTTTTTCTTTGGTGAAAAGTAAATGGACAGATGTGTGAAACTGATGCAGTGTGGACTTGTTAAAAGCCGAACTAATGATGACTATAAATTACCAGATGAACTATAGTGACTTTTATTCAAATTTTGTATCATTCTCCAGGCGATAAAATCAAATGCCAAGTACACTTTTTAAAAAAAGTGATTTAGTTATTCTACTTATCTTGTAGTGTGCAGTATGTAGTTTTGTGTTGTTTTTTGCTTTAGCTTTAATGTGCAATAAAAATTGTCTTAATTATACAAATTAGCTTGTGTGTGGTATGTAGATTTTTTAGTTTTCTTTCAGAATAGTCATGGTTAGTTTATGAAGAATTGTTTTACATTTGTAAATAAACAAGTGTCTGTTTAATGAGTAGTGCGTTTTTTTTCCTTTAAAGTTTACTGCTACAACTGAGTAATGTGTTTTTGCAGTAATGCTTCCCTTCATTTAAATGGTTTGTGAGTGTTCAGTATGCTGCAATAACTTCACAATGTTGTACCCATAACTGCAAAACTGCATCTCCTTCAACACCTCTGGTGATGTTGTGGTGGGGGCGTGGCCAGTGTCATATTGGTCACACACCTATGTCCTACTGGCCACACCCCCATGTCCCACTTCGGCCTTGTAAAAAGGTGGCAACCGAACTTCTAGATGTGTTAATTAATACTCTGTTGTGTAACTCCCTTACTGCAGGCATTTCTGGAGGTGAGTACAAGACTCATTATCATATGTTGCTCTCCCAGAATGCATCATTAAAATTGTAGTAAGCAGTGAAGAAAGCCATTGTGGTGATTCTGCAGATTGCATCGAATCACTGTATTAAGGCTGTCGATGAATCAGAAAAGATTATCACCAATACAAAAACTGGCTGCTTTGGGGCTTAAAATTGGCAGAAGCCCTTTTTGAATTCCAGAGTATGCTAAAGGAATACTTACCATATGGAAACAGCTTGTTAAAACGTGTTTATTTTATTGCTAGTTGTCTCAAACAGATTGTTTTATGTCTATCCTGCAATGCAAGTTCCTTCTTTAGTACATTGGAATATTTTGAGGTGAGAGGAGTCTCCTGTTTGTTTTTGCAAGGTCAAAGGCTGAAAATGGAGTAATGACTTGGCTAACTCAGAGCTAAGATTCACTGCAACTATGAATATCAATAAGAAGATTAACAAGACAACAAACGTATTACTGCATAAGACACTCTGCCACGTATATGTCAGCTGACATCATATGCTATAATTAATGTCAAAGCTATGAAAGTATTTATTTTGCTATTAGGGTATGAAATGCTGTCAGCGGCACATCATATTGTATTACTGTAGGCAAGTAAACTGAATTTAAGCTCTGCATAAAAAAATGGATAAATAAGATTAAATGGAAAAATGTTTTCAGTTCCGTTTCAGTAAATTAAGACAAGGCGATTTTGCTGTCCAAATGTCAGCACAAATTATGCACTGTAAACATACAGGTTAATTTATAGTGACAGAACAGTAACTAGAAAACAAATTACCTCTGAACTTAAATTAACTTTGCTTCAGAGATAAGAAGTGATCATTAGTATATAGTATACAGTACTGAAGGTAAGATCAAATTGGGCGCAGTTATAGTAAAGTTATCTGGAAACATCTTCTGTGGTAGTAACGTAAGAAGTTGTATTCTATAATGTCCTGTTTTCATTTCACAGTAAAAAGTACAGCTTCAGTCTAATAATTATCATTTATGACTTATTATTTTAAATTGAGATTGTATGGTGCAGGGAACACGACCTTTTTTTTCCAATAAAATGGTATTTTTTTAACACACTAGATGAAAAAAAATTGAAAAAAATCAAGAGGAAACTTCAGATAGAATTATTCTAGGTCTGGGAGCAATAAGGAGCAGAGATATTTCAGAATATATGCAGCATCATATGACCTCAGTAATCAATTATATAGACAGATACCGTAATATAAAATAAAAGTTTGTCTATGACTCTTTTTATGATTTTTTGCTAAAGCTTTTTCTTTTTCTTTCATCTTATATTGACTTTCCATTCTACCATTCCTTGAAAGCTATTTTATTAAAAATATGTTGCATACACGTTTTGTGGCATTTTTTTTTTCTTTCACTGGCTAGTATGCTCTAATACATTGTTTACTGCACATAAACACAATATTAAAAAAAATATCTTTTCCCCTAAAATAGGTCTACATGTATTACTGAAGGCTTGTGTTTAATTTAGCACCAGACTATAGTTTGTTCAAAATTAAGTATCATACCTGGCAGTTTCCCCTGTTTCATTCATCTCAAGAAGTCTTTCAAGAACACAGAAATGATGCAACTACATTTCCTAGCTGTATAACATGATATGTAAGTGAAACTGATACAGGCAGGTAATTTAAAGCTTGCTATAAGATAATGTAGACATGAGGAGCACTAAGTGAAAATGAAACGTATTTCCTGTTACTAGCTGAGCTTTTATCAGCAAGAACTATTACAACAAGGTCCAGAGTATGCACTGTACAATGTTGTGCACAATGACTGCACATGCAGTTTAATGCAGTGCATGCAACGCCGTGATTACATTCCAAAAGCGACAAAATGATAGGCTTGTTAAACACCTTTCTGATCTCAGTAAACCCCCTCCCTGCTGCTAAGCTATAGTCTCCCACTTAAATCATTAACACCAGGCAGTTTCCACGAGCAAAGAACAGAAAAGGCTAACAAACACTTCATTTGGAATTTTTTTTTGGAAAAAAAAACTGGCCATGTAAGAATGGTAGGAAGCTGTTAAACGCTTCATTTGGGTTTTTTCACTTAAAATCCAAATTACCTTTGTTTCCCACCTTTCCCACCATAATGTTCTGTGCTGGCCGCTCTCTGTAAAACACTTACTGCATTTTTTTTCTCCAACTTTTATTGCACATAGGAGCAAGTAAATTTCAATTATGATTGAATCTGATCCATCATATCCATCATAACACTGTCTGTTATGTGTTCTTAATATAGATGTCATTATTTTCTTCTCAGGCTTTGCTGTTAAAGTGAATTTGTTGACATCCATGCATTAAATACGTAACTGCCTTGTTATGACATACATGAACAACAAGTAATTACGTTTGTCCTAAAGTGCCATAAATGAATGCAATGATGGTGCTTAGGAGAGAGAGTGTGAACTAGCAAGGCTGTACTGGTAAATGCAAATATACAAACATTCTACACATGTGAAGATTTATTGATCCCTTTCTTTTTCCTAGCCTTTTTTTTCCAAATAACCTGAACATGTCTTGCACTAACAAAGCAAGCATATGTCTTGAGATGTCACCAGAATGTTTTTATTACACTCTGCTAAATGCCTACTAGTGTTATTAGCACTACATAAGGCATTACTCGGGGTGGTACATTACAGCTCGACTGTACAACTGCAGTTCATCCTGTCATCACTGCTGATACTAATTATACAAAGTCTTGTTTATTTTGCTCTGTTCTTCACTAATCAATGTCCCATCAGCTTGGCAACGACACAGTTACACATTTCTGGCTGTAGATAAACCTAGTGATGGTAAATAATCTGTATTTTAAAAACAGTACTTTTTTCTTATGGTGACAGCAAAATGGTCTGGGAGAGTACTATATAAACAATTAAGCTTGCTTTAAGCAACAAGTCTGCACATGGAACAGGGATTTATTTCCTGGTAAAAGAACCACCTACTGAAAATCTGGTTAGCAATTACTTAATCAGGTTTGGGATGACAAATAAAAAGTGAAGAGAGGTATGTTTTCCTGTTTGCTCCACACCCTTAAGCAACCAGACTCTTTTTCCCTGAAGAAGTTATAATCACAGCATGTTATCCTTACATAGAACTTGCCATCCTGTCTTTGTACTTACTAAACAAAAGAATATCAAAATACAGTTATCATCTTCTAGTCACATGTACCTTTCAAGGAAATGTTAATAAATTTACTATTAACTAATACTATAGACATTACTGCATATTTTCATGCTGTCACCACATGACATTAGATTACCAATAACATTCAGATCATACAATTATTCCTTAGTAAATGAGGTGATAAGGCCATTGTGTGAGATCCACCTAAAAGAACGATTCCCTTATAATTTGAAAGAATGACAAACAAAGTACGACAAATAACATAGCTGTAATAAAAATATAAGAAAGTACTGCATAAGTTGAAAAGAAACAGTAGCAACAACAAATATATCCTTGCCATTGCTGAATACTGACTTCTTTTAGCAATGGACGGAAGCAATATTCTATGAGGAAGGAAGAAAGAGGCACTTATGAAGTACCATGTAAAAGTGGGTTAAAATTAATTGTGAGTGGCAACAGACTATTTTCCTCCGGGTGCTCCATTTTTCTCCCACATTCCAAAGACATGCATCTGGATCTTTTCTCCTCGGGCCTCCACTGAAAATGGACTCTGTCCCAGTCAGACTTTCCCGGTAAACAAATGTTAACTAACTAACTAACTAACTAACTAACTAACTAACTAACTAACCAACCAACTAACTAACTAACTAACTAACTAACTAACTAACTAACTAACTAAATTAACAGTCTTTCCATTTCAAGGACTTTATGACTTTTATTTATGTGTACTCTTTCACTCACATATCATGCTTTATGGTGCATAAAACATTGTTTTCTTTGTCAACAAAAAATGCAGGATATATTTGGAAGCTGTCATCACCACCATATAATGGTATGATTTTGCACTTTTTTCTGTATTTATATAATTAGGTTTCAAACATATGGTAAATGAAATAATATATACCAGTTTATTAATTATACTAGATCAGCATAACATTATTCACAGAAAGTGAATACAGGGTGGCAGAGTGACAGAGAGCTTACTGTTGCTGCCTCACAACACTTGGTTTTCCAGTTTGGATCTCAACTGTGCTGCACAAATTTTATATGTTCTCCCAGTTTTTATATGGGTTTTTATTTGGATTTCATCTCTTGTCCCAAAGACATGATGTAGGTAACTAGTAAATCTCCAACTTGCGTATAGGTATGCATGGTATCTATAGGTGAAAATGTTGAATGTGTGTGTGTGTGTGTGTGTGTGTGTGTGTGTGTGTGTGTGTGTGCATTCTGCAATAGACTGGCATCTTATCCATAATTAATGTCTCTGTCTTGTACCAAATGAATGCCAGGATAGGCACAAGGTCTCTCAAAGTGGGGACTAGAGAATAAAAAACTGACTACATTTAACACAGAAAAATAGCCATGTTGTCTATCACCAATGAAATGGAAACTAAGTAATGCCACAGATGTCTTGTCAATGTCGTAACAAAGCTAAAAGGAAACATACTCTTTCTGCCTGTATAAATCCATGCATGCAGTGGAATCACCCTTCAGACTCTCAGTCATAATTTCAGGTGTTTTAAGTTTTGATCTATGTAAACTGTGAAAGTGTGTTTTTTCACTCCTGTGTTTGTCCTTTTCTCTCAGATGGAGTGATCTTATAATTAGTGTATAACCACATGGGGGTGCAAGGAGCTTACTCCCTGCAAAATCAAAACTAAAAAAAAGTTTAGTTATTGTAAGTTAAAGAGTTGAAATAAAAAAAAAAATGTTTACAACTTTTAGTTATTGTAACTTAAAATAGTTGAACTTACAATACAGAGCTCACCCTTCAGGGTTTGTGACAATGGTGACAGTGTGGAAAATTACAGCTGAATTGCGATGCAGATAACTGAGTAAAGTCAACATTTGTAGAACTCATAGAAGATATCAAGGCACAAATTAAATTGAGTTACACTGCTTTGGCAATATTGTTTTTATATTTTATTTACACTTGGCTACTTCAGCGTGAATAAATTAATATTTTTGCAGTAACAACTTTGGACTGCTTTGTATCCTGGATCCTGTGGTCGTATTTTGAATAAATTGAATCGTGATTACATTGACTAACTCAGGGCAGGGAGGTATCTTACAACATGGTCTATTATCAGTGAGGGTGATTTTGCTATCAGCTTGAAATGTAATACCACACATTATACCATGACCCCCCCCAAACGTGCACGCTGATTGGCCAGCGTGCCCGTTGTAAATCGAGTTATACTAATGGAAAAAGGTCCGGTCGCCCGGACTTTTTTCCATTAGTATAACTCGTTTTTTTAAAACACTGTCTCGCTATGTTAAATGGGTTTAACATAGCGAGACAGCTTTAAAATAAGCAACGGAGATGTCCGTTGCTTATTTTAAAGCTGTCTCGCCATGTTAAACCCATTTAACATAGCGAGACAGTGTTTGTTAACGGAGAAAGCAAGATCTCCGTTTTTTTAGTGTAGCTATGTTAAATGAGTTTAACATGGCGAGACAGTTTTAAAATAAGCAACGGACATCTCCGTTGCTTATTTTAAAACTGTCTCGCTATGTTAAACTCATTTAACATAGCAAAACACTAAAAAAAAAGCAACGGAGATCTTGCTTTCTCCGTTGCTTTTGCCCACAGCTCTGATGTACTGCGCAGGCGCAGTACATCAGAACTGCCGCGGATGCCAGATATCTGCGGAAGGGCAGTAAACAGGCATTATACTATGCCATTATTTAAGAAAAGTAACAGTTTCTTTTCTTAAATAATGTCATGGTATAATAGCAATAACCCACGCCTGGGTGTGGGTAATGCTAAATTTACCCACGGTTGGCTTTGTTTGGTCCCTCGGGCTTCACCCTCGGGACCAAACCATGCCAACCATGGGTAAATTTAGCATTACCCACACCGAGGCGTGGGTTATTGCTATACTATTCCCTTTATTACTTTAAAATCTGACTGAAGCCTTATTGGTAATCCCATACTAGGGTTTACTTCAGCATGCTAGGAGACAACATATCTGCTTCAAAAGCTAGTTTCAAGAGAGTCTGTGGCTCATCTGAAAGCATTTGTTTAATTTTTGTGATCAGGTTAAAGAATAATGCAGAGGCAGAAGGACTTGCCCATAAAATTAGGTGAGTGTGTTAGTTTGTCAACAGAAGTGTTCTCTTTGGTACCCTGGAAGCCTCATCAGAAGTTGTAAAATATAGGTCTGCTGAGTCCTCACTTACATTTATATTTTAGTTACAGGATTACTTCATGTTGTTGTTCCACTGACTGATGAACAAGATTCCCAGCCCAACGCTGTACAGTTTTACAGTGACATGGGGTGCAGTAATGTGCAATAGGACATTAATGCATTCATTAATCACTGTCATTAGGGTTGAGAATAACCACTGTTATTAATCATAATAATTTTTGCTTCCCCGACATTTAGAGAAAGACAAAACATATATTTTGAATTCATTGAAAGCCATTTTGCATTTCTTTTTATTCAAGGCAATTTTCAATGGACTAGATTTTGAAAAGTTGTTTGGGAGCTATTCTATTGACTTATCCCAGTGATGTTAATCCTTTGGGGTAATTAGGCAAATAAAATTACAAGCTTCCTGAATTGTGTCACTTTGATATTTTCACCGACTTATACTGTTATGTAGGTCACTTTTACTGGCGGTCTTTATAACTGAATATTAGCTAAAGAATATATGTATATGTAGATATCCACCAACAAAAGATGAAAGGAGACAGCGTGTCAAACCAAAACTCGAACATATAAATCCAAATCAGATCATGTGGTCCTAATTAAGAGTGGTGGTTTGACAACTGGTCGTCTGTGTGCTCTGCTTTGTTGTGCCTGATTTGGATAAATGTAGATATCCATTCATCTGTCTATGCATTGCAGGTTGTGACAGACTCCTATAGCAAGTCCACGGACAGCCACTACCATTTATGAATTTACGAGGAAGTAGGGGAAACGAAGTAGACTTCAGGCCTAGCTTCTGTATCTCTCACACACACACACACACACACACACACACACACACACACACACACACACACACACACACACACACACACACACACACAGACACACACACACACACACACACACACACACACACACACACACACACACACACACACACACACACACAAACCATGCATATCTAGGGAGAATACAGAATAGCCAGTTTGTTTAATACACACTCTTGGGAGGTGGGAGGAAAGTTTAACACACAAAAAAACCCCACAAAATAACAGGAAGGATGTTAGAAAAATATATAATAGTAATATGCATGCTTAGTGCATTTGAAGTTTAAAAGGGTTGATACATTTATTCTGTTCACACTGCATGAATCTGCACAACTATTAGAAACTTAACAAGAGACATTTCATTTCTGCTAATGTCATGAAAATAATAAGAAGCATTTCATTTCTGCTAATGTCATGAGACCTAACAAAGAGACATTTCATTTCTGCTTATGCCATGAAAAAATATGCAGCTGCTAGAAGCTTTGATAAAGAAAACAATAGATGCTTGAAAGTATAAACCATAGTCAGCATTACTTGTACCAAAGCTAGAAATGTACCTTGAATCTAGACAAAATGTAACATGTATTAGAACTGTACAATTGAAGAATTGAAAAGATAAGGTGGGCTAAAATAAGCCCCAAGGCCAGGTTGTTTTTCTCAAAATGTTTTTGCAAGACGACAAATAATCTGACCATGTCAGCAATAAGTCTGGTAACATTTTCTGTGAAACATACAGAAAGCTGTGTCCAACTACGTCAGCAATAGAATAGTAACATTTTCTGTGTGACATGAAGAGAACTGTATAAGAATAACATACTGATCACCAAAGAACTAGACAAACCTTGTACCTACATGCTTTGTCTCCTTGCTGCAAGTAATAAAGGTTGCCTTGCCTGAACCTAACATGCATTGGTCTTTGAAGTTTTTTTCCTTTTACAGATTGGTCCTTCGAGCTGGAGCCCTCTCTTCACCTCGGATCAGGTTGAAACCGTATGGGGAAGAAACCAAATCGGTTCTTCTTATATGGAAAGTCCTCCGACTGAATTGTCGTTCAAAAGAGGCCAGCCACTTTCTGATCTGTGACTGAAGGACGGGTCTCCACGAATCGGTGATCAATCATGTAGGCTCAGGTAAGGCGAATCTACTTTTTTCTGTTTTCTGTTTTAGATCAGGGACTAGATGTGTATTGTTTTTGTCAGACTATCTTTCTTGCAAGTCAAGGACAAAAAAGATTACTGTCTTGTCATAGATCAGGAGAAACAGAATAAGGCAGTCATTCTGAAGAGACTATAACAAAATCCATGGTACCACGTTAAAAACTAAGAGAAGTTACGTAACGATCAAAGGGTAAAGCAAAATGGGTAATAATTGCATAAAAAGACCCCAAAACCTGCCGTTAACGGAAGACGCAGAATATATGCAGTCACAGCATGCCGACAATGTTAGATATTATTCAAAATTGGTTAATAAATATGAATCTGATGGAAAATTAGAGAAATCCTCGCTTATCAAACTTATCAAACAGCTCAAAAACGATTCCAAGGGTCGAGTAAAAAAGCAATGTCAATTAGGAATTCCTCAGGCACACAGGTGGCTGGAGGAAGTAAACCATAGGGAACAAAAAAGCAAAGATTGAAAAGCAATGTTTTTAGATAAGGAGGATAATAACTTAGTAATAGCATCAGCACCTCCGCCTCCCTTACCAGAATATGAAGCAAGTGAACAAGTTATTCCACCCCCACTATATCTTGTGAATAGGGATATTGTGAAATTAAAACTGACTAAAATTAGAGATCCCATCGGGACCAGGTCCCGAACAAAGGAAGGTAATCCAGAAGAAGTTATCGAGTTATGGAAAATAGTAAAGAATTCACAATCTATAGGTGAAGAAGAAGAAATATGCCTGCTTATAGAAGTACCCAATCCTCAGGCAGGCCAAGACAATCAGGACCCAACTATCTTAGTGTATAGACCTTGGACTCCGGAAGATATCCGGAAAGCCACTGAGGGAATCCCCCATCCAAAAGTTAATTTTAGAAAATTCTCAGAAGATTTATAAGGAATGAGGTTGAGTTATAACCTAAATGGAGAAGAAATAGAAAAAGTAATTAGGCAAATTGTAGGGCCAGATTGGTACATAATTAGTGGGAACGGGAATCCCCGTGACACTGCACAAAGACCCCTCCCACATAGCAGCACAGAATTAGACACCAGAGTGAAAGGTCTTACAGACCGCATCTCTGAGAAATGGAAACCTAGGGCAGACTGGACTTGCATTAATCAATGCAGCTAACAAGAGGGTGAAACCATTGACCGGTATTATGCCAGATTGTTGGAATGTTTTAATAACCACTGTGGAATGCAGGTTCCTGAAGATCAAACACAAGATTCCCCATATGAACAGCAGTTAAAGAATGCATTTTTAAAAGGCAGTAGCACGCCTATAAGCAGTTTTATTACAAAACACATGGTAGACCATCGTACAAGCAGGTTACAATCATTACTTGAATATGCTAGGCATGCCGAAAGGCATTTTAATAGCAAAAAGAAAAAGAAAGCTCAAGTATTTTCTATAGAAGATGGAGCAGAAGTTTATGTAGTACAGTCTGGGAAAAAAGGCAAGAAAAATGCACAGGGAAACAAACAATCTGATCGGCGATCAGAGGACTTTGAAGGGCATAAAAAAAGGGGAGAATGTTTCAAATGCGGTAAAAAAGGACATTTGGCAAGGGATTGCAAGAAAAACAAGAAGGCAACAACGGAAGACAAGGAGGGTGAGGACTGACTATATGGTAGTCAGGAATCACTAGAAGGGGCTAGCAAAGAAAGGACAAATGAGAATGTGATAGAGGGAGTAGAGGAAGTGCAGGAAGTTAGTGACAAGAAAATGAGATATTAGACCTAGCGTTATTGAGCTTAGAGCTCTATTTGGCAGACACGAAACCAGAAGTTACACTCTTGGTAGAAGGGAGGGAGGTCAAATTTTTGTGTGACTCAGGGGCATCACGAACCCTGATACACCCCTCCAAACTACCAGAAAACACAGAGTCACCTGATTATATACTGGTCAAAGCAGCTAATGGACAGCTGTATCGGGAGTCTCTCTCCCGTAACATCGCAATAACTGATCCAGTTTCAGGATTGACACAAAGAAGCAAAATTGTAGTTTCTACAAAATGCCCAGTAAACCTTTTGGGCAGAGACCTCATGCAGCTATTTGGTATAGCAGTAGTCCCAACCATGCAGGGTATGAAAGCACAGCGACAAAATGACACCTTTGTAGTGCAATCAGAGGATGAAATGTTTTATTGGTACAGCGAGGACTTGGTTTCGACTGGTCCAGGGACTGTGAGCAAAGAGTTAATGAACCTAGCCATCAACAAGTTCCCCTCCCTTGACATTGATAAACAACACCTGTTGCACTGTACCCTGTATTATTGCAACACTCCAGGACCTGATAAAGAACATGAGCAAGAATTATTTAAGAATCATGCAAACAGATTGATATTGCGTAACCTGTACTGGGACACAAAAGGGAACAGTGTAGCCAGCTGTTCATTGCCCCAGTTCTTTGCACTTTATAAATCTAATCGATTACCACATGTTAGCTTAACCAAAAACAGAAACATAGAATGGGCAGACCTAGGAGAAAAAGTCACGAGATGGGAAAAACAGACAGAATTAGAACTGTCAGAACAAGGAATACAAGCACAAAAGTTGAATTGGATAACTCAGACCAACCCAGCTGTGCACTTGCAGTCTAGCGAGGACAGCTGATTGACACTCCTGTTAGAGGAGGAAGAGAATGCCTTACGAGACATACCAGAGACTCTCTGGTCAACAGGGAAATCAGATGTAGGACTCATTCGTACAGTGGGACCAGTTAATATCACGTCAAAGTCAGCATTCAGACCACAAAAAAGACAGTATCCCTTAAGAAAAGATGCAGAGGCAGGGATAAAACCTATTATAGCAGCCTTACTTAAAGGAGGGATACTAGTAGAATCTCCCGATTCACCATGTAACACACCCTTATTTCCAGTTAAAAAGGCCAATGGAGAATGGCGTATGGTCCAGGAACTACAAGCCGTAAATGATGCAGTAATATCAAGGGCACCCACGGTGCCAGACCCACACACCCTGTTGAATAATTTGAAACCTCAACAAAAGTATTTTTCTGTGGTAGACATCAGCAACACGTTCTTTTCGATATCAATAACACCCTGACAGCCAATATTGGTTTGCATTTACATTTCAGGGAAAAAGGTATACATATACGCAACTACCACAGGGATATTGTGAAAGTCCAATGATATTCTCACAAGAAATGGCAAGCAACTTGGCAGGGTTCACCCCACCAAAAGGCAGTCAGATTTTACTTTATGTTGATGACATCTTGCTGGCGGCCCCCACCCAGCAGGATTGTAAAGAAGATACCATAGCACTTCTATGATTTTTAGCCACTGAGGGACATAAGGTAAATAAAAGTAAACTGCAGCTTTGGAAAAAACAGGTTAAATACCTAGGATATGTAATATCCAAGGAAGGTAGAACATTAGATGAGGACAGAAAAATGGCAATTTTGCAAGTGCCAAAACCCACTACCAAGAAGGAAATTATGTCCTTCCTGGGTACAACTAATTTTTGCCGGAGCTGGATTCCAAACTATACCTTGGAATCTGCACCCCTGACTGACCTTATATATAAAAAGCCTATGGCAGCACAGGATTTGTTACAATGGACACCAGAGGCAGAATCTGCCTTCTGTAAACTAAAGCAGTTAATAGCATCCTCATTAGTTCTGGGATAGCCAAACTACTATAAACGTTTTTTCCAAACTGTAGATTGTAAGCAGGGTTACATGACATCAGTGTTAACACAACAGCATGGGGATAAGCAACGCCCCATTGCTTACTACTCATCACAACTAGACCCAGTGGCATGGTCCTTACCCCACTGTGTACAAGCAGTAGTTGCAGCTGCAATGGCAGTACAGGCTTCAGTCTCAGTAGTCTTATTCCACCCTCTAACTTTAAGAGTACCTCATGCAGTCGCGATTATTTTACTACAAGAAAAGGTGGCATATCTTTCCCCTGCTAGGCATCTTTCCTGTATGACTATATTGTTGAGCCAACCTCATATGACAATTGAACGATGCACGACTTTAAACCCTTCTACTCTGCTCCCGACCCCTGCAGATGGCACACCGCACAGCTGCTTGCAGGTAATTGAACAAAAGACACTACCTAGAAAAGATTTCACGGATGTCCCCTTGGATGATGCCGAGGTGAGATATTACGTGGACGGTTCGTGCAAAAGGGGTCCTGCAGGACAGAACCTAGTAGGATATGCAGTAGTCTCTGATACTGGGATTATAGAAGCAAAACCTTTACCACACAACTTATCTGCACAGGCAGAAGAATTGATTGCCCTGACACGGGCATGTACCTTAGCAAAGGGTAAATGTGTAAACATTTTTACTGATAGCCAGTACGCATTTTCTACTGTACATGTTTTTGCGCAACAGTGGATAAACCGGGGAATGATAACATCTACTGGCAAACCTATAAATCATGCGCAGTTTATTTTAGATCTTTTAGAATCTATTCAGTTACCTCAGAAAGTAGCCATATGTAAATGCACAGCTCACACCAAGCAACAAGATAGAATTTCAAAAGGTAATGCAAGAGCTGATATAGCTGCAAAACAAGCAGCCACAGAAGTATTTCTTTTAAATGAGGAAGTACAACCCTCTGAAACTTTAGATCTAGATATGTTAAAAACAATGCAGACACTCACTACGCAAGCTGAAAAACAGCGATGAATAAAACGAGGAGCAATCCTCGAAAAGGGGCTGTACATCTCTAGAGAGGAAAATCGATACTACCCTCTAATTTGTTTTGCTATGCAGCATTGTTGAGCCATGGGCAGTGCCATGTCTCAACAGGGGGGATGGTACAGCTGGTGAACCAGGTGTTCACAACGTTCGGATTTACAAACTACTCTAAAAAATTTTGTTTAATGTGTCAGATTTGTAACAAACATCATGCACAGGGGGCAATAAAGCCCAAGCAAGGGAGTTACCCCATACCACCATATCCGTTTCACACTATTTGTATGGATTTCATAGAATTGAACAAATGTGAAAATAAGAAGTATTGCCTTGTCATTATAGATATGTTTTTCAGGTGGGTGGAAGCCTTTCCAACCAAAAATCCAGATGCAGCTACAGTGGCAAAAGTACTTGTCAAGGAAATTATTCCTAGATTCGGTATTCCGGAAAGAATCTACAGTGACAATGGTACACACTTTGTAAATCAAACCATACAGCAGTTGAGTAAGCATTTTGGTATTTCTTTAAAAAATCATTGTGCATACCATCCGCAATCTGCAGGGCTAGTTGAAAGGCATGATGGTATACTAAAAAACAAATTGAGAAAATTAATAGCTGAGACAGGAAAAACTTGGTTGTACTGTTTACCCCTGGCACTGTTGAACATGAGAACTGTCTCTACAACAAAAGGATTGACTCTGTTTGAAAAACTATTTGGAAGGGCTTATTATACACCCCAGTGGAAACTTCTCATGTCATCAGACCAGGAAGCTTATTTTACACTAGCTGAATATATGAAAAAGTTTTTGAGTTCTAAACATCTGTTGCAGTTAAATTCTGTTTCAGATAGAAAACAAACCGAAACATCAGAAGTGACAGTGACGCCAGGAGACTGGGTGTGGATCAAAATAGTCAAGCAAAAGAATTGGGCTTCGCCAAGGTGGGAAGGTCCCTACCAGGTGCTTCTTTCGACACCCACTGCAGTCAAGATAGCAGAACGAGCTTCGTGGATACACCTGACGCACTGCAAGCTGGTAAAAAACTTTGAGTTGGAAAAAAATCTTACCTCTCCATCGGGGCCCTCAGCACAAAGTCTGGCTACAAAGGGGGGTCAGATCAATAGGACTGATCCGTATTAACCCCAGTGAATAAACTATTGGTGCTGAAGGTCCTATTAGGGAAGAGAGTAAAAGCACGTGTCCAAAGTAAAGATGATGGAATCCAGTAAGATCCAAATACACCTACTTGGAAGAGTCGGAGAAAACAGAAATGCTGAACAACTGTTTCCACAAACGTATTGCAAAATAACCATCCTGTTGACTGTACTAGTGGCAATAATCTTTTTGTTGTGACCATTCCTTTTCTCAGCCACAGAAATTGAACTGAACAAGCGTGCAGAGTGGCACCCGAACTTTAACACTTACCAGGCAATCAAATATGTGTATGCTGAAACTTTCAGTGTTTCGAATTGCTGGGTTTGCACAGCTTTACCAACAGCATATGGGGGGGGGGTTACTGTTAACTTCAGTTCCCCTAGGAGCCAACAAGACCTGGGAAAACCTAATTCATGATACATCAAATGTCACATCACAAGATAAAGTAGCATTGCACTTGTCTGTTCGACAGAAGGGAACTGTGTGTTTTTATAAGAATGATACAGTCAAGGTAGGTTGGAGCAATTGCAATGTGACTATTCCCTATAGATGCTGCACTAAACCTGATAACATCAGATCCTATTGCAACACGAGCTATGATACATTTTTTGAACTGATGCATAGGACAACTGAAGAAGTAAAACATAATGCTGATCTCTATAAGCAACTGTCCGTAATTGACAAGAAAATGTTTCATGCAGAGACAGGGTATAGTAAAGTTACTACTAAAGTAGAAGACTGTTACTTTATATGTGGTAGTAAAGCATATAAATGGCTACCTGAGAATTGGTCCGGCAGTTGTTTTTTGGGGTACCTGGTTCCGGCCATATGACACAAAGCAGTTTTTCCTCAAGGGAAAATTCGGAATGTTCGAGAAATCAAGAAGCCTGTCAATCCAGTGGGGCAAATCAATGTGCACTGGAAAAACCATCATGCTGTGGGCGATGGACTGACACACATGGACTTGAGTGATACTGTTATATCGTGGGCAGGTGTAATGCCAGCATATGGAGCAACTAAATTGATCTGGGAACTGAGAAAATTGTCTAAGCTCCTTGAAATAATGAGTAATGCAACCTTTTCCACCCTAGAATTGGTGACTGATGAACTGAATGCCATGAGAACAGTAGTGCTTCAAAATCGCATGGCTCTTGACTTCACCCTAGCGGTGAGAGGAGGTACGTACACTTTAATCCAGGAGGAGTGCTGTTCATATATTCCTGACCACAAACATGAGATAGACAACCATCTCGAGGTGATTCAGCAAGGTGTCAGCTATGACCAAACCAGGACCAAATCCATTGACGGACTTTTTCCAGAAATTGTTTGGGGGTTGGGGCAGCATCCTGATGAACATTCTGATTGCCATCTGTGTAGGAATAATCCTACTGGTGGTATGTGTGTGCTGCTGCATCCCCTGCATGAAAAAACTGATTACAAATTTTGTAGACATTTTGGTTTCAGAAACATTATACCAAGATGGTGAACTTGAATTGCTAAAAACTGAAAAAGCTTTCATGAGCTTAAACTGAATGACTCTCTTAACTGCAAGACCTGAGCGGGAAGAGGTTAGGGGAAGAAAAAACTGTTTATGCTTATCTTGAAAGTAGAATAAAAGTATTAAAAGGAGGGAAATGTTAGAAAAATATATAATAGTAATATGCATGCTTAGTGCATTTGAAGTTTAAAGGGGTTAATACATTTATTCTGTTCACACTGCATGAATCTGCACAACTATTAGAAACTTAACAAGAGACATTTCATTTCTGCTAATGTCATGAGACCTAACAAAGAGACATTTCATTTCTGCTTATGCCATGAAAAAATATGCAGCTGCTAGAAGCTTTGATAAAGAAAACAATAGATGCTTGAAAGTATAAACCATAGTCAGCATTACTTGTGCCAAAGCTAGAAATGTACCTTGAATCTAGACAAAATGTAACATGTATTAGAACTGTACAATTGAAGAATTGAAAAGATAAGGTGGGCTAAAATAAGCCCCAAGGCCAGGTTGTTTTTCTCAAAATGTTTTTGCAAGATGACAAATAATCTGACCACGTCAGCAATAAGTCTGGTAACATTTTCTGTGAAACATACAGAAAGCTGTGTCCAACTACGTCAGCAATAGAATAGTAACATTTTCTGTGTGACATGAAGAGAACTGTATAAGAATAACATACTGATCACCAAAGAACTAGACAAACCTTGTACCTACATGCTTTGTCTCCTTGCTGCAAGTAATAAAGGTTGCCTTTCTTGAGCCTAACATGCATTGGTCTTTGAAGTTTTTTCCTTTTACAAAGGACATCCCAGATGAGAACTGAGAAACTCTTGCGGCAAGGAAACAATGAAAACAATGCTACTCACTGTGACACTATGTCATCCAATGTGAATATATTGTTCAACAATTAATACTGTCAAAAGGTGTGTGTGTGCGTGTCTGTGTGTGTGTGTGTGTGTGTGTGTGTGTGTGTGTGTGTGTGTGTGTGTGTGTGTGTGTGTGTGGGTGTGTGTGTGTGTGCACGTATGTGTGTTTCCATGATGTATGTTACACTGTCATGTACATCATTTTTGAATTTGCTCTAAATTGTGCCATTAATATGAAAAACAATGGAAATGTTTGTGTAAGAGTGATTGTTAATGTTTAAGCACATTTAAGTATATATATTGTTGATCTCTTTACATTGTAATGATATCTGTGCTGTACTGTTGCCTCTATAACATCATACACATATTGAATGGCCTAGTTTTTCAAACGTTGTATCTGTCATGGTGCCTCAGATGTTGAAGATGATATTAGCAATTCATTAAGTTTGTGTAACATGGGAATATAACTATTTTTAACCCTTTTGTGTGCCTTGCAACTGAACAATTGATTTCTAAGGCTGCTGCTATAGATATTTTTACCTTAATACTCCTGGTGCTGCCCCCTAGTGCTGGGGTAGTACCAGTGATGGGTCAGAAAGGGGAGGTGAGATGGTGTGGAGCAATCAACAGCATACCTCGACCTGGCAAAGGCTTTTGACAATCCCACATTCAGGCATTACTGATAAACTTAGCAAACAATGTAAACCCCTTCATTGTAAGATGGGTTGCCAACTGGTTCACAAATCGGACACATGCTATCAACCAGAAGATCTGTTACTAGTGGGATTCTACAGGGGTCAATGCTGGACCCCCTACTGTTTGGTATAGACAACTCAGACGTTCAGGTCAAAACTAAAAGGTTGTGGCTGACCAAGTTTGCAGATGACTGCAAACTATGTGAAATCATTGAATCCCCAAATTTGTCAGTATACTCCAGGAGGATCTCACACAGACCAACAACTGGTGTATTAGTCACAGTCTCAAATGGAATGCAAAGAAATGCATCATCATTCCTTTTGGCACAAACAATATCCCCTCAGACTATGAAATCAACAACAATACCCTAAGTACCCATGAAATGGTAAGGGATCTGGGATCACAAGCTGACTGTGATCTTAACTTCTACCACCTGCTGTAGTAAGGAAAGCTTTCTATGTAGCACACTTGATTAGTAAAGACATCACCTAGACAGCAAAAGAAGTTATAATCCCCCCTATACTCGGCACTTATCCAACCCATAATTGAGTATAACACCCCATTTGCCATGTACCGTACTAAGCACCTGCAGCAATTAGAGAGACCTCAGAAGTTTCTAACAAAGAAGATCAGGGGCCTACAGCATATACCTTACACTGACCAATTAAAATCTCTGTCACTATACTCTATATTGTATAGACTTCTTAGGGGAGATTTATGCCTGGCCTACAGAGCAATCCAACCCTAACCCAATGAACTTGTTGCATATCCATAATCTGTAAATCAAACGGGAGTAGGGCTACCCATTCCAGGGGCCTAAATACGGCCTGTGACTTAAATAGAACATGCTGGAGGGACAGATTTATCTACCAGAAACTGTCACGTCTTTGGAACAGGCTACCAATTCATGTGAAATAGAGCACCTCTATGACACTGTTCAAGACGTACCTGAATGAGTGGATGGGGCACCATAAATTCTTAAAAGGGATAGAGCCTACAACCCTCCTGGACATGGGCAGTCATCAGTAAATACAATCTTGGGTACTGACTAACATTTATATGGTATTACTTTGGGATGAAACGACTAGGCTTAAAATGACCTCTGGGCCGATAGCCTAGTAATCTCCTATGATCATATGATCATCATACATGCTGTCCTACTTGCCAGGGGACTTTTAAATGCCCTGACTGTATAGAGCTATCATTATTGAAATAATAAAATGCTAAGAAAGGAGAGGAATTAGAATTAATAAAATGCTTAGTAGCAGCTGAGTTTACTAAAGCTATAGCTGCAGGGTCAGGTCTGCTCTGGGATTAGTGTACAAAACTTGAAAGAAATGAGGGACCTTGTTTGATCTATCTGCTTTTTTGTGTGTAACAGGCTGAATGTCAGGGGAATTGCAGGCTGTAACAAAAACATCCTCTAATGCAGAAAGAATAGGAGGAACAGGTGCTGGTCCAGGAAATTCCAAGGGACTGAGAAAGTCATGGGTTTCCCACTAAAACAATTGATTCATTCTGGTATAGTGTCAGAGAAAGATCATCTTTCACAAAAACTAGCCAAAGTCACACTACATTAATAATCTGAATCAGAAATCTGTGGAGATATTACATCTGTTCCTTCACACTCCTTTTGAAGTTCAACTCTTCAGGAAAAGAAGAACCCCTTTTTCTTCTAACAGAACCAGATATATAAAAAGAGTCAAGACTCTGCAACAAACCTTAAACTAAGCCCAGTAAATTACTCCTGTCCAGTGTCAATGAGACTGGAGAAGATATATGTTTAGTCTTTTGTTTCTTTTTGACAAAACTTCTTGAAGAAACAGACCTATAATTGCCAGAAATCACCTCCCTTAGGATGGGCACAGCTTTCTGGCTAACCAGAGAGGCATTCTTTGCCCCTTTTCCTAGGACTGACAAGAGTGGCACTCCCCTGCCTAACAAGGGCACTCCAACAGCCGCAGTGGGCATGTCTAACCCCTGAACCATGGTGGCTTTATGGACTACACCATCGGGACCCAAGCAAAAATATGAGTGGTCCGTGGAACCAGCTTTCGCCACAGCAGTCACACACCTTCAGCTGAAGCAAAATACTAGCCTGCTGTAGTGGCAATGGCTGCTTAACAATCTTTCTGTGGTTGAAGTAAGGCACAACAGTAGAACCAGTAGCTTGTTCCTTAGTTAAGCTGAAAAAGATGCATGATTTCCAGGAAATCTAAGCAACAGGAATAGGCAAAATAGGTAAGATGTAAAACAGTAGCTTCCTCCACCCCCCCCCAAAAAAAAGTTATCCTAGCTCCAAAAAGTAAAATAACACAATTTTTTCCACAAAAAAGTCATTTTAAATAAGCATTAAACTTTATGCGACAAAAGTAAAAAAATAATATTCCTGTTTAAAAGTGAACAAAAGTCAATAAAAACACTTTTTTACTAGATAAAATAGATACATGTTACAGAAAAAGTAAGCTTTCTGTCACACACACAAAAAAAAAAATAAAATAAAGTGGAAGGTTTTTCCCTGAAGGGAACTTATCTGCTCAGCAAAAAAATAGCATTAGCTTATACCAGCTCCAAGATCGCACTACATTGCAGAAAAGTGAAATCTTCCTGTTCCATGTTGTATGGAGATCTCCATTCAGACCGTTCAAACTTTTAAAAGTTTTATCATATGGTCTCGCCATATGAAAGTCGATCTTTTAAAAGTTTGATGATCTGAAGGGGACCTATATATATATATATATATATATATATATATATATATATATATATATATATATGTATATATATATATATATATATATATGTATATATATATATATATATATATATATATATATATATATATATGCTGTAGCGATCTCAGTATATTTAAGTAGCTGGCGGTGTGGGGGCTGCAGGAAAATGTTTTTGTTTTGTTTTATTTTTCTTTCAGTTGTTCAACGTTTTGAAACTTCGATCATATGGTCTTGGCCATATGAAATTCAAAGTTTTAAAACTTTGATCATCTAAAGTAGATATATATATATATATATATATATATATATATATGGTTACCTATCAAAACATCGAATGGTCATAACATCTAAACTCAAAACATCAAGACCATAACATCTAAACTTCAAAACATCTAAAAGTCATAACATTGAAAAGCAACTATAAATAACATCCCACACACTGTTTACTATGTTTCTATGTTTCTATGTTTCTGCAAGCCCCCCTGCACTCCCAAGTGGGGGGGGGCTTCGCCCCCACACCCCCGTAAATTAAATATACCAACTCCAAGATCGCACTACAGTGGGAGAAACATAGTAAACAATGTGTGGGATGTTATTTATACTTGCTTTGTAGTTTGCAATGTTTTGAGATTCGATGTTATGACTTTTAGATGTTTTGCAGTTTAGATGTTATGGTCTTGATGTTTTCAGTTTAGATGTTATGAGGAGTAGATGTTTTGATAGGTAACCATGTATGTATATATATATATATATATATATATATATATATATATATATATATATATATATATATATCAGTCAATGGTGGTGTCATTTCGGCTCTTAGAAAGGGCAAGGGGGAAACTGCAGTGATTTTCATCAGACATTAATTGTTTGTTACTAAAAAAAACATCTAGGTACAATTTTATTCTAAATATACAAATCTTAGTACAGCTTTATTCTAAATATATGTGCTGTTACATGAGCAGAACCTACCTGCATTTTACTTGCTCCAGGATATACTGATTAGGACCTGTGATGCCCCTCATTCTTCATCATGCCTACTACTTTTGTGAGCTTTTCATTTCTGCAAGACAATCTCAGTTTTGGCTTTACTAGTGACGTTCTGATTTGTGAGTTATCGGAGTAATGCAGTACTTATGGCATAAGTTAATAATAGTCTGCAGTTATGCAACAGTTGTTGAAAGACTAATTCTTTGAAGAACAGTTTTAATTGCACTAAATAGTAAGAGCTTCTCCACTGCAAAATTAGTTTAAACACAGAGAAACACAAAACAAATATTTTATGGAAAGGCCTTGTGCATCCATGATGTTGAGGTCTGTGCAGAGGTCATGTCAAAACTAAGTGAATTTCCTCTTTAACTAATTTCACAGCTGAGGAAATCCTATTACTACACCAGTTTCCTTGATGAAAAACCCACTACTAGTCAAATCAGTCATCTAAGAATTAAGATTAAAAAACGGTCACATTACCCATCTGCAATTTTTATATATTTTAATGCCAGTCTTTATTTGTATCTGTAGGCAGAGATCAGAAGCCATATACCTAGTGATTATAAACCATAAAGCATCACAGCAGTAAGCCTTGCAAAAGTACAGTGTTTGGCTCTCCAAATTTGTTCTTGATTAATTTGCCATCTGTCTGGCATCTAAACATCTTCCCTTTATTTGAGTGAGTTTTCACTAGGTGCTTTTCCACATGCTGAGATGACCTTAACATCATCTAAACTGTCCGCTGGTGTATTGTATGCATGCAAGAATATGCAGGAGTATGCAGGTGTGTGTGTGTGTGTGTGTGTGTGTGTGTGTGTGTGTGTGTGTGTGTGTGTGTGTGTGTGTGTTTGCATGCTGTGATGAGTTTTTTCCTCAGTTTTGATATGGTTTAATGCTTTGCATGAATTCTAGAATCTTGGACAGGCTGTGGCTCTCCCATAACCCTGGAAGTAATGGCTGGAACAAGATACAGATGTTTCCTTTGCTGAAGATGAATTAGTGCTTGGTGTCTTAAATTTGATTTTTGACAACTTCTTCATTCTGACAACAAATATTATGAACAATTAACAGGTATAGCAAGGTTGGGGCTGTCATGGGTCCTACCTGTGAGTGTGAGTGTATTGCTGGCTTCTTGGGAGGATTAATTTGTTACAAATTCAGTTTTAAAGAGCAAACAGACTAAGCATTAATATACCGACAATCGTTTTGGAGTCTGGAATAGTTATATTGTCTTTGTTTGAGGTTTTTCTGCATTGCTTAAATGACTCTAATAACTTTCTATGGTTTTGTTCTGTTGCCTTGATCAAAACAATGACATGCCTTGATAATCATAGGTTCATAGGTGTATGCTAGGCTAACGACCACTAGGGGCCCTTATAACCCTAGTCATGCAATCCAAATGTGACCCAAAGATGTGATTTCTATAGGGGTGATTTACTGATTGCCTCTGTCCATCAGAGATATAGGTGCCAGACCAGGGTGGATTTCTGATTACCCATCCATTTGTCCAAGTTGCGCTTAAATAGGGTTAGGGAGGAACTCTGCTTCACATGGATGGGAAGCTTGTTCCAGAGAATGGGAATTCTAGAAAAACTAACCAAAAGACAAGTTGCAGGATGATGGATCTTCTTTATTAAAACACACTTTTAATAAAGAGGATCCATCATCCTGCAACTTATCTTTTGGTTCATTTTTCTAATTTTCCTGGTTACGAGTGTATTCTGGTTGTTAGAATGGGGATTCTCTGAGAAACATGTCTGTCTCTCCAATATGTCCTATTTATGTTGCAAGCAATATTTAGTTTTTTGATCTAGTAGTTCTGATGCTGTTTGTTTTGTGGATGTGCAAAAGGTTCATCAGAACAAGGTCCATGTATCTATACGCCAGGAAAAGATAACCTCTCAGTAGTCTGTGATACAGAGTAAAGAGATAGGGCTTTGATTCAATCAGTGTAGGACATTTTGTTTATTCCCTGTATTCTTTCTGTAAGGAACCTTTGTGGAGGTTCCAGTTACTGCATGTGTCTGGTCAGGTACATACCAAAGGGGGCATTATACACTGTGAAGGGTCTGATGGGGCTAAGTACAGTGGTATGATGACCTCTCTGAACCTAGATGTCATGCCCTTACTTACAAATCGATCCACACAGAATGATTTTCTTAATACCTTGGACACATGTTGTTCGAAGGCTAGGTTACTATCTATATGAGTTCCCAGATTCCTGACTGGTGAATCAACTTTTAGGGGTGTTTTATTGATAACATAGTTACCAGGAGTGGCTTACTTCCCAAAATGTACTATAATGCAGTTCCTGACATCGAGTTTTAAGTCATGGCTTTGGCAGCAAGCATTTGTCTGTCAGATCTTCCTAAAATATGTTCTCATCTGGGGGGTGTGATGTCCCCACACTGGGCCAATAATCAAGGAACCTGAATCCCACCACTGCTGCTGGACAGAGACGTACACTTGGAATACAAATTGATACACTCAGTATTTCCAGATGCAGCTCTCTGCACCAAATACAATTTCCCTTAAGAGCACAGAGGGAATGGAGTCAGTCTGGGATCTGGATTTCATTATATCTGTCTCTCTCCAGGGCCCCAGTAAGACTCCCCACTGGTACGGTTGTAGGGTTATGTCCTCAGTGAAGTGTAAAAGCCAAGTCTTCCAGAACCCTCTCTGTCAAACCAGTGTTTTGTGTCCCTGCTCCAAGTAACTGGCACACACACACACACACACACACACACACACACACACAGACACACACACACTTGGGAAAGGCTGGCACAGATTTACCTGCTGTGCCTTCTTCTACCCAGATTATAAGGTAGTTATCACTGCCACCAGACACTACACAATCAGCTACTCTAAGGTTCTTAACAAAGGGTGTCCAATTATACTGTGTAATATTAATACTAATACAAATGATAGTAGTTGACCAAGACAGCTAGGCCTTCAGGAGTGGCCCACACATTGTCACCAAATAAATATAAGCACTCTCAAAGGTTAAATACTTTCTAAAAGGACCAGTCGTAATAAAACGTTTTAAATATATTTAACAATAAATAATAAAAGAACACAATAATACTGAATATATATTTAAGTAAACCACAGAGTTCAAATCACAAGAAACATTGAAAATAACACTGATGGACAGACTCAGACAAATAAAGAAAAACAATATCTAAACTAAGCTTCACTATATTTTTCTGATTGAATCTAGAATTACTATTCTCTACTTACTTAACAGAGTAAGGCAGACAATGTGGTGAATGGTCCTTCTTGTTGTCAGGCCCAAGACAGAATACTCCATACTGAGAGATTTCTCTTTGTAATATCTACAGTTTCAAGATGGCTGGCAGAATGACCTCATCTGGTCACCTGGCTCTAGGTTCTCACACTATACCTCTTTGAAGCTTGGCACATTATGTTAGCATAGATGTGATAAGATGCATATCTAAAGTTTTGCTAATGTTTATGGCAGTGCCTGGGCTTCCCCTCTTTTTACTGGGCTAATGAACAAAGGCTTCTTCCTGACATGCAATCTCTGGTCCTCTTTAGAGCTGTGAGATAAGTACTTTCATGGCCCAACAGGTGGTCCAATTAACAGTATTTTTCTTAAAGTAAGAAGTAAGCTAGGTGTTTAAAACCTTCTCTTCCAGTGTCCTTTGCTAACATATATACATACAGTCTCACATGTATATTCTTTGTGCGTCGAGCAGGATGCACTGTTGATGCATGTTTTTGACACTAGCAACTTTACAAACAAATTTTGATTTTCAAATGCCATGCAGTTCTAATACATTTGTAACATAAGCATATAGTTCTAATACACTTGTAACACAAGCATCTTGTATAAATCAGTTTGATAGCCCATCTGCGTTGGTATTGCTGACCCCACTACGGTGTTGTACAGTCATGTCATATGCCCACAATCCTAAGCTCCACCTTAATATCTAGGCATTTTGCTGGCTGGCTCTATGTAGCCATGTTAGGGGATTGTGGTCTGTAGCTACAGTGAATTTTCTTCCATACAAATAAGGCTCAGGTTTCTGTAGTGCCCATACTATGGCTAGCCATTCCTTTGCTACAGCTGCATAACATTCCTCTCTGGGTTGGAGTCTACGGCTGAGATATAGCATCAGGTAGTCTTCTTCCTCTAATGAAACCTGGCTAAGTACAACCTCCACCCCATGGTTTGAAGCACCCACCTATACAACAAACTCTTTGCTGTAATCTGGAATGGCTAACACACGGAGTCTCCCCAAAGCTCCTTTAAGCTTCTGGAATGCCCACTGACATGCTGGGGTCCACACTAACTTACTGGGCCTGTTTTCCTTATCAGGTCTGTGAGGGGAGTAGCTAGGGGAGTAGCTATTGTACTATAATGGGGACAAACTTTCTATAGTACCCCACTGTACCTAAGAATACACTCACCTGCTTTTTGTTAACAGGGGGCAGGCCATGCCTGAATGGCTTCCACTTTGGCAAGTTCTGGCTTGATCTTACCACTCCCCAGTCTATGTCCTTAGTATCAGTCCTCTACCATACCCACCTGACACTTACTGTGCTTAATGGTCAACCCTGCCCTCTGCAGTCTGCCCAGCACCTCCCTGACATACTGAAGGTGATCCTGCCAGGAATGGCTGTAGCTGGCACTATCATCTAGGTAAGCAAGGGCATAATCTCCTGCTCTTGCTAGGATACAGTCTACCAGCCTCTGGAAAGTTGCTGGGGCATTTTTCATCCTAAAGGGTATCTTTGTGAACTCATACAAGCTGTTGACAATGCTGAGTGGGGTACTGTATCAAATGCTTTAGCCAGATCTAGATAGGCAGTATGCACCCCTTTCCCCACATCCATTACCTCAGTAACCTTTTCAAAGAAGTCCACTGGGTTCAGTAAGCATGACCTTCCTTTGATAATGACAAACTGGGATGGATTCCAGGTCTGGAGATCTCCTATGTCCTTACTGATAATTTTCATGATAATTTTTTCCATGGCTTTACAAAAATGACTAGTCAGACTAATGGGTCTGTAGTTCCCAGGATCTGTTGGTCATCCTCCCTTATGAAGGGGGATGACCATCGCAGTCCTCCTATCTTGTGGCACATTACGTATTAAAGTTTATAGAGATCTACTGCAAATCCCCATATACCATTAGTTAAAGACACATATGCTTGCTACCACTTGCTCTAAATAAAAAATTCATTAGCTCCCACTAGCCTGATCCAACTGAATTACCTAGTACTACCACCACTTAACCATGCTAAATTGCTTATCCCTAGTAGAAGCATAACCTTAAACCAAAAACTCCCACCCAGTCCTAACTCTAACCTAAATCCCTGTTCCCTAACCCCAAAAGTCCTCTCCAACTCGATAAGCATAAAATCTCTTCCTTAACCCTAACCCAAACACTCTCCTCCCATTCCCTAAAACTAAATTCCCATCCCACTCTATAACCCTAAAACTCCTGTCCTGTTTCCTAAACATAGCATCTGTATGGCACAAAAGCTATTAATATTTTTCTGCACTAAAACTGTATCAATAACTTTCTTGCCTCTTCTGGGAAAATAGTAAGTTGGGATACATAATGATTGTAGGTGCTGTACTGGCCAGATGTTTAAGTGCTTAAACAATTTTATCTTGTAATATTGATCTAAAATGTGCTGTAGTTTGATCTAGTAGTTTTCTGAATGGCACTGTTACACCTGACAAACTAGGCATAAACTCTGAAAGATTGTGCCATGCATAGGAACTGCATAACAGATGAGCTCCCTACTGAAATTTCGGCACTTGTAATGCCAAATGCCAACAGACAAAAAAAAAAAAAAAAAAAGATCAAAAATCCAGGATAATACTAAATCTCGAACATCATTCTTCTCCTTTAAACTTCTCTTTTGCACGGGGGGTCAGGGTTCCCCTTCACCCCCTAATCTTGAGACAAGCAACCTCCACAACCCCAGAACTTATATATACCAACTCTAAGATCAACATACCTCAGAGAAAAGGGAATATTCCAGGGAATGGCCATGTCAGGCTTGGTATATGTAAGTCCATTTTTGGGGGGGCTATTCAGTCTCATGTTTTTCAGGACTTGCTGTAGCAGGCCCTGACATTTCAAATGGTTACCATAAGAAATGATTTACCATGATTTACAGATAGAACACACTGTGGTGTGAAAGTAGTGGACTCCAAGTCAGACTGCCGACCATTCACGAGTGGAGTCCCACAGGGATCGATCCTGGGTTCTCTCCTGTTCGTCATCTACTTCTCAGAAGTCCAGACCAACACAAAGGGACTCTAGCTGACCAAGTTCACAGATAACTGCAAGCTGGGAACCATTATTAACTCCCCAAGTGATGCAGACATCCTACAGAAAGGTCTCACTGAGACCAATGACTGGTGTTGAAACCATGGCCTTAAGCTTAATGTCAAAAAATGCTTTGTCATCCTCTTTGGTAAAAACTCAGTTCCCACTAATTATCACATAGATGGGAGCCCACTGAACACTGAAGGTGTTATAAGAGATCTGGGATGCAGGTCGACAGCAACCTTTCCTTCACCTACCACATTGCCACTGTGGTCTGAAAGTCCTTCTATATGGCACATCTCATTATCAAGGGTTTTGCATCCAGGAAGAAAGAGATCATCGTCTCTCTCTACTCTTCCCTCAATAGACCAATCATCAAGTATAATGCCCCATTTGACATGTACCTCACTAGACACCTGCAACAGCTGGAGAGGCCACAGAAGTACCTCACGAAGAGGATCATAGACATTAAACACATGTCCTACAAGGACAGACTCAAAAGACTCCAGCTATTCTCTGTCTCATATCGCCTACTCAGAGGTGATCTCTGCTTGACTTACAAAGCCACGTCTGACCCAGCTCTGTTAGAAATTCTACATCTAAAGAAATCCCAATTCCTCCGCACCACACACTCCAGAGACCTGAACTTAATTACCACAATCAACAGAACATGCTGGAAGGACAGGTTCCTCACCCAGAGCCTGCCCATGCTCTGGAATAGACTTCCCATACATGTCAAGCAGAGCACCTTGCTGACCCTCTTCAGGAGAAATCTTGATAAGTGGATGGGTAATAGAAAGTTCACTCCGCGGATCACTCCAGTGGCTGTACTTGATAGAGGCACTGGGAACTAACGTCTGGTGGCACGATGCCAGGGCACTTCTATGGGCTAGGCTTGTAAAGGCTCCAGGGCCATTAGCGTAGCACACACCTATGAACCTATGAGATTGTGTATGTTTATGATTGCTTTCCCTTTGCCTACATCAGGCTTCAGCCTTTTTGTTTCCAAAGTTTTACTAGGCATTGGTCACATTCCTGCTTTGTATTGCAGCACACCAGACTTAAGTATCATTAGTGACAATTGGTACCACTTTACTTTTTGAATTCAGTTTTTAGAATGTAGGTTCAGATAGACTGTTACTCCTGTATCTATCCTGTATATTATAGATGTGCCTTTAATTCTGCAACTTGGAATGCATTCACATCAGTTTTACTATAGCCATGAGCAACTCTAGCATGGTTTAAAATATGCACTGTATTGACTGAAGGCACCAACTGGAAGGAGATACATATTCACCATGAAGTTCTGGCAGTGACAAGTGCTGAAAACAAGGATTTGTATAGGGAGTTCAGTTAAATAATTAGGTATTAGCTAATACTGACTGGGAGTGTGCTTTTACATTACTCTACAGAGCAACTGCAGTATCACATTAAAGCACACAAAAAATTCCATATGATGTCATTTCAGGAAATATTGATATCAGAAAATATGTTAATAACAATTATGTATATAATACAATATATCATAGTATACAATAGTGCTATGTCTATTAAATGCATCTTTAAACTTTATAATAAATGTATAACAAATAAGAATACACCCCTTGTATTAAATCTAACTTAATAAACATATAACAAATAAGAATACACCACTTATATTAAATCTAAATATTTATATATTATTTATATATATTTATTTATATGTCTAATATATTGCAAGCAATGTGCTTTCACAAACCACAGATCCTAAACATTATTGCCATTTCCATTTACAGCACACTTGTCAACCTGCAGACATTGAAAATAGGAACAAAGGCCCTTGAAACTGAGGCACATCCATCTAGAAGTCTGGACATCTAATTAGCATATAATTTGAATACCAAATAGCACATAACTCTTCCCTCTTCCTGTAGGAATGTGGGATACTATACAGAAACTCGTCTGAAAAACAGAGACTGGCAAAAATTATTGGAAAATATAAGAACATTATCAAAGTTACAGTGTAAAATCTGTAGACTTTAACAACATTTATCTCAAAATTCTACACTCCAAGATAATTTAGTTTTGTTTCAAAAAAAGGGAATTCTTTAAATTAGTGTTGGCAATACTATGATGGTCACATAGTCTGGATTTCTGTGTACTAGATAACTTAAAAAATCATTTGTGATGAGGAGGATACAGAAAATTGTGTGAAGGGGTAAATCAGACCTGAAAATAGGAACATACCACAAAAATAGGGACATCCTAATTCAGGACTGAAAATAGGAACATTCCTCCAGAACACAGACAGTTGAGAAGTCTGATTTGCAGTCCTGGACTGCCAGTTTGAGGTACTCCACTGCTACTGCTGGATTTCAGCAGGTCATTGCTATGAGGTCACCTTCCCTGTTGTGCAGACTCCATGACCTGCTTCCTCATTGTTGCATCAGTTTTAGCTGCATTATTCACTGGTTATGGCTTTCACAGAGTAAGTCTGCATTTATATTTTACTGTAACACTTTATTTCACTTTACACATTTATTGTGAAATGGATAGCCATAAAGCTTACAGACTATTTTAAATGTTCTGAAATGTGTTTTCTTGAGCCTGTAGCCACATTGCTTGTAGTGGGTGTCACTTCTATCTTCTTATTTATTACTGGTACCATTTTAATTGTCATGTCATCATCATCAACCCCTTTTTCTCATTTTTCTGTGTGAAGTTGGGGTGTTGCGTAAACTGCAGCCATCTCTCCTGATTCAATGCCACTCTCTGACCTTCTTCAACAGTCAAGCCTGACATCACAGATCTTGTCTCACACAATCCATCCATTACATTGCTGGACACCCTCATTTCCTCTTTCCTTCTTCCTGCCTTTCCCAAATCTTCATCATCAGATTGTCGTCCACTTCTTGCTCATGTGCCTGAACAAGAGTAATCCATTCTCTTTGACCTTCTCTACAGTTGAAGCTACTTGGGTTTCTGCTCTAATGTCCTCATTTCTTCATCTGCCCCATAGTGTTCATCCTGCCAACAGTCTCATCTCCATTACCTGTAGTGTCTTCAACTGTTCTGCCTTCACTGTCCAAGTTTCTGTACCATCAATTAGTACTCATTCCAACACTGTTTTGTACACCTTACTTTTCAGCTTCTTTGCCATTTTTCTGTTATACAGTAAACCTGATACTCTGTGCCAGTTGACTGCAGACCCTCTGAATCTAGCTTTACCTCCCTATTCAGGTTTCCCCTTACCTCAACCACCCTTTCCAGAAACTTGACGTAGTTAGCGTGTCCATTATTTTCCCTTCCATCTCAATTTTCAACTTCTTTTGATTTCCCCATATGCTGCCATGATAGCTGTCTTAGTTGTATTCAGTTTCTTCCTGTGTGCCTTCAGTTTTGCATTCTAGTCCCCTATCATTTGCCAAAGTTCATAGGTTCATAGGTTGGTACTAGGCTATCAGTCCTAGAGTCTATACAAGCCTAACTATAACAATTCCTTGGCTATTTCTTCCCACACTATTTACTTCCTGGACCCCTGTCTAGAAGGGCGACTGACGTGATCCCCAGGGTGAATTTTCTTTCTCCCATCCAATCGTCAAGGTTCCTTTTGAAGAGGGCCAATTAGGTGCTCTGCTGGACATGTATGGGCAGTCTTTTCCAGAGTCTGGGGAGTCTCTGGGTCAGGAACCTATCCCTCCAGCATGTTTTGTTTATTGTGATGACAAGGTTTAGATCCCTGGAGTGTGTGGTTCTGAGGGATTGGGATTTCTTTAAGTGTAGCATGTCCAACAGCTCTGGGTTTAACATGGCCTTGTATGTTAAGCAGAGATCGCCTCTGAGTAGATGATATGTGACAGAGTATAGCTGGAGTTTTTTAAGGCAGTCAGCATAGGGCATCTGCTTTAGGTCTGTAATTCTTTTAGTGAGGTATTTCTGTGGCCTTTCCAGTTGTTGCAGGTGTCTTGAGAGGTACCAAATGGGGCATTGTATTCTATAATGGGTCTAATGAGGGATGAGGAGTGGGACAATGACCTCCTTTTTTCTGGATGAAAAGCCCTAAGTGATGAGGTGTGCCACATAGAAGGATTTTCTCACTGTTGTGGCAATGCGGTTATTGAAGGTGAGACCACTGTCCACCTGTGTCCCTAAGTCTTTTATCACACTTTCAGTGTTTAGTGTACTGCCACCTATGTGGTAATACATGGGTACATGTTTTTTCCCAAAGGAGATAACTATACATTTCTTGGCGTTGAGCTTGAGCCCATGGCTCTGGCACCAAGCATCTGTTTCTGTAAGGCCCTTTTGTAGAGTATCCACATCATTTTGGAGATTCAATAATGGCTCCCAGTTTGCAGTCATCTGCGAACTTTGTTAGCCAGAGTCCCTTAGTATTGGCCTGTACTTCAGAGAAGTAGATGCCAAACAAGAGTGGTCCCAGGACTGAACCCTGATGTACTCCACTTATCACTTGTCTGGAGCTGGATTTGGAGTCAGCTACTTTTACATTGTGGATTCTGTCAGTAAGCCAATTGGCAACCCATCGAGTGATGTAGGGATTAATGCCCAGCTTAGTAAGTTTATCTATAATTTCAGAGTAGGGGATGGAGTCAAAGGCCTTGGCGAGGTCCAGATAGGCTGTGTGGACCGCCTTACCCTTGTCCACAGCTCTGGAGACTGATTTGAAGAAGTCAATCAGGTTCAGGAGACAAGATCGGCCCTTCATGAACCCAAACTGGGTGGGATCCAGTGTTTGAAGGTTGCCAATGTCTTTTTTTTATAAGTGCCATGATAATACGTTCCATGGCATTGCAGATCAGGCTCATCAGACTGATGGGGCGGTAGTTCCCAGGATCCAAGGTGGATTCACCCTTGTGGAGTGGGATAACTGTAGCTGTGCACCACTCAGTGGGCACGAAATCTGAGGTGAGGCTGTGATTAAACATGAGACTTAGGTGAGGTGCCAGTTCATTTTGTAGTCCATGTAGTACACAGCCTGGGATGTCATCTAGTCCCATGGATGCTATATTCTTAGCTTTGGAGAGTGCGTTTTTTACCTGTGTGGATGCTATTACCATAATTTGGCAATCTTCCGGTACTGAGATGGGCCATTTAGGGGGTGAGAGGGGGGTGAAGTTGGCACTGAATCAATCTGCCAGGAGATTGGCAATATCTTTGGGATCAGTATATTTAATGCCATTCTGTTGTAGCTCAGAGCAGATCTGAGCATTGCCATTTAGATTTTTGACATAGTTATAGAATGCTGGTATTAGAGTCTGTAATGGAGCATTGTCAGTATACAGCAGGTTGGTTGAGCTGTCCCTGCTTGTTTGCACATTTAGTCCATCACCAGTATAAACAGAAGTAGGCTTAAAGCGAACCCTGATGCATACCCACTCCCACTAAGTACCTCTTGGTAAGGCCGAAAACTGTTAGTACTTGTGTAATTGTGTCCTTGTACATATCCTGTACTAATTCTATCAATGTTTCTTTGACTTCAAACCATTACAGGACTGCCAAAATCAGTTTTCTTGGAAAATTGTCATATGCTTTTTTTTCCAAGTCTAGGAATACCCAGAGGGACTCATTCCTCATCTCCAGCTTCTTCTCCACTCTCTGTCTCACTACAAATATTGGATTGGTTGTGCTGCATCCTGGTCAGAATCTGAATTGCTCATCTCCTGTCTTACTTTCTACTGCTCGGCATATTCATATACCAGTTACCCTGTACAAGTCTTTCATGCAGTGTGACAGTAGATTGATACCTCTGTACTGCCCACAGTTGTGAATGTCCCCTTTGATTTTGTATAAAGTGGCGCTAGAATGCTTTATTCTCCAGTCATCAGGGATACGTCTTTCTCTCCAATCTGCTATGAGTACCCTCTGAAGGCATTTCTCCCCTAACTCACCCAACATGTTGATCATGTCTGTCATGAGCTCATCTGAGCCTGCTGCTTTCCCTGAATTCATTTTCCTTAGTACTATTCTTACTTCTTCTAGAGTGGTCTCTTCTTCTTCTACATTATATCTTGATTGCCATGTTGTCTTCAGAGTTTTTAAAATCACTTTTAACAGTTGTAGGCTGCATTTTACTCTCTTTTTCATTCACTGCATTACTTTTGCATATTTTTGCATTTTATCAGTCTGGCTTATAAGCTGAATATTGGAAAGTTTCCTCATCCTGCACATATCGGTTGTACACGTTAGTGTCTCTGAAGCAATTAATTCTGGTTCAGATCAGTGACATAAGCATCAGCTGACTCCAGAATCCCCTGATTTCTAGTAAAAAACAAAAATACCACACATAACGGACATTCTTCTTTGGCCCAGAGTAAGCTGGTAATATATTTTTTAAACAAGGAATCATTCCTCTGTTTTCCTCTGCAAGGTTTAAAGAGTTGAACGCTTTACTTACTTTGTCACCTGTGATATGGAGGGACACTCTACACTGTAAGTGCTTTGGTTTAGCAGGTAGGGAGATGCACCTGAAAATTTCAACTTAACAGCTTTCAGATTTCGGAGAGGTTGAAGCTTTAAAGCTGCTGATGGTTGCAGAGAAGTCATCCTTTGCCAAAATGAAGAAACATGAGAGTGAGGTTTGAGACTGTACTATATTAAAAAAGAGCATGTTTTCCTTTTAGAAAAATCTTAACACAGTAAAAATAAAATCTTTACTCATTTTCCCTTTGGGGTGGAATGTCAACATTTTTCTGTAGAACATCCTGGTCAGCAGAACTGTGAAATTAACCTAATTGTAGAACAGAATGGCAAAATGAAAATGCAATTAAACATGGATTTTGTTACACTTCATTCTGACACCATGTCATACCTGTATTCAAAGGCATCAGATTATACCCTTCTACCACAGCATCCTATGCCCTCCCCCCACCCTTTATATCTTAAGTTCTTAACCCCCCATACTACCTATCCTTCTCTGAGTAAAGCTTATTATGCGTAAGGATACTATGTTGCTAAGCACAATAACTAATTCTCTACCAAACAATCTTGTACTACGTGGAAATACTTTAGAATTTAAGTTAAACTTTAAGCACACTATTTGGAAATACTTTAAAAGTTAAATTAAACTTTACAGATACACTAAGCAACTGTACATTTTGCTTCCGAGTCTTAACCTTCTTACAACTTACTGTGTAAAGTCTAACCTGTTTGCAAGTTACTGTGTAAAGTTTACAATTTACTGTATAAAGTCTCTGAAGTCTAAAACCTTCTTGTTGGAAAACTGTAATCTATCTTTGTACATATACCCAATAGTCTAAATGTCTAAATGTCTACACTTACTTGTATAGTCTCCAAAACCTTGTTGGAAAAAAGTAATCTACCTTGTTTACATATCCAATTATTAAATGTATAAATGTGGAGCTTGTCTCCCTGGGCCTCTGCTGAAAATGGGTTTCCTAACCCAGTGGGACTCTCCCGGTCAATAAATATCAAATAAATAAATAAATAAATAAATGATCAGGTATAACCAAGTGAAGATATTCACTGATATAGATCTTGGCACCAAGACACTTGACTGATTCTGAACAAGGAATCCCCCCCCCCCCCAGTAGTTAACTTCCATACAGTATAATAAACACACACTGTTAATCATATACTTCTTCTTCTTCTTCTTCTTTTTTTTCGTTAGTTAGGGCCACGGATCACCTTGTCCGCACATTGAATGGCACACCTAGGGCCAATTTAGAGTATCCAATCCACCTGCTATTATGTGTCAATGTACAGTACATAAAAGACAAGGGATGGGAATCATGAAAATGTTTCAGCAGGCAGTTTAAGTCTCCATTACGTGCATCGGAACCACTGTTGAACAATACAGTCTGGCATGTTGACATGACCCTACTTTCTGTTTAACAAAGTGTTGTATAAGGTTGTTATGCCATTTATCTACATGTCTATGCAGCTGCAGTGGGTGTATGTACATCATATCTGCTGCATTCATATATGTAGCACTGATTTGAAGGATGGCAGAGGTGGGGGGATGAGGTGGTAAGTAGTATCTATCACTACTGTATGCAAACTGTATGACAGCACATGCCCCCCCTCCCCTGATGCACACTTGTTATTGCATATGCATGGGTGGACCATGGATGTAGCCTGCTAGAGATCCCAAATGTGCAGTTCATATACCTTATATATTAGGCATGTCTATGATGCCTGCTCCATGAATAGTAGCACATTTATGAATCACACATGGACTCATCTACATCTGTATAGGGGCCACCTGCATGCTCTCTTTTGCAAGTAAGGAACATCTCAGAACAGGGGAAGTCATCAGTGGCACTAGGCAGCCTAACTTTGAACACAGGCTGTCATATACAACTTTACCAACCACAGATTATTTTGTACGCGGTATAAAATGTTCACGAATCTGTCTCAGTAACGAAAACAGCAACAGTGTGGGAGAGCTTCCCCAATTTGATATACCCTGTACGGTATATTATTATTGGCATGCCTTGGCAAACAAGTAGCTCATGTTTGTCTGGTTCTGTTAGATTGTGGTTACAAATATACAAGTCAGTAATGAAAATCTTTTTAGCAAAGTTCTGTAGACTAACTTATTTGACACAGGCATTTCATTATTATTGTTCTTGCGTAACTCCTATTGACTGCTGTTAAAGTTCAACTACATTTAATTTGTGTAAATGTATTAAGTAAACTGAATCCCACTAGGTGGGGTGGGTCAGAACTGAAACACATATTCCTGTTGAAGAGGAATTATTTGAATTCACGCCCTATACTAAAACCTGAAAAATCTAGATGGTGCACTGAAGTAGGTGAAAGGTAAAATGAAGTAACTGAAAGGGAATATTTACTGTTTTAGGTAAGTAGCTTGAATACTTCAATGAACAACTGACGTGAACAGCACAGATATTATCTTTATACAAGCAGATGCTGGTTAGAAACAGAATGGAAATTAACTACATTTTGGAAGTCTGTGTTTATGTGGAGTACTAGCATTTACAGATACTATTTACTGTTGGTTATCAAGGAGTAAAGAATTGGGAATTGATTTGATTAATATTCTACAAATGACCAAATAATTCTAACAAGAACAGATACAAGAATGCAGTTTTTATGTCATGAGGTTGTGTGAGAAAATTATGTGTTCTTTTTTAATTAGCTTGTGCTGCTAAAACGCATTAATGTTTATATTAATTTAGGATGCAAAGAACACTAGTCAGTCCTGATACAATCAGTTAAAGAGTTTGCATGTGCTGATCCATACCTGTCCAATATTTTGCTCAAAGATTCTGGATAAAAGCCAAAGGTAATGGTGGACAAAGCTCAGAATCAGAGACAACATTTAAATGGTACTGTATTTCACTAAAATGTTTATAGAAAAGGTTTTATATCAGCATGCATTTTCTGAACAATAAGTATGAAACTAACATCTGGCATTACTGACATACTGAAATTCTCAAGTGATTTACTAGAAAATAAATAAAGATTTATATATATATATATATATATATATATATATATATATATATATATATATATATATATATATATATATATATATATAGTGAAGTACAGGGACATTCTGCAAACTTCTGGGCAGCTGAGAGGTGTGTCCTGTTTCACAAATCTTGACTAAGTGTATCTGTTCTTAGTTCTGTGCTGTAAAAAAATGCAAACTCTTGCAAAGTACAATGTTTATTAAAATGATTATAAATATATTATGTCAAGGAGTAGGGGGATAGGACTGAAGAAGAACAAGAGCTAAGATACTGAAGGGTTGAGAGAGAGCTGTTTCCAGAAGAAGACAGGTGATGCTAATATTTTTGAACTACTCACAGGTGAGGCTTGTCTTGAAATGCTGCATTCAGTTTTAGACAATGTATGTTAACAAAAGTAAAGATAGAAATGAAAAACATCACTGAAAGGAAGAAGCCTACATTTAGATTAAAAAAGTCATTGCCCACAGTTCAGGACACGTTAACACTGTTTTCATGTGTATGCAACAAACCCTGAGGCTCATTAGGAATGCGTGTGGCTAGGCCAACTTCTGTGATGAGCAGCTTCTCATCATGGCTGTAGTAGTGACCCGTGGGAAGATTGTATTAAAGCAACCCATGGCCAGAGCAAATTATGCCAGCTGCTGTAAGCCTTGACAAACAGGAGGGTCTTGCGTAGTTGCTGCATAACCATGTGCATAGATGAATAATAATAATGTACACAATTATTGTAACTAGAGGCAAAGGATATGCAGAAATGTGTCTTGTGGACCAATGTAAGGCTATGATTGGTAAAGGTAGAGTATAGAGTAGGTAATAGGGTATTGAAAGCAGCTGAAACTGACTACAAAGGGAGTCAGCGAACATAGGAGGGATGGAGAATGCAAAGGAGAAGGAGGTATGACTCATGCACAGATATCGATCAGAAATACCTGACGATAGGCAAAATGTGAAACTCAGACAGGATAGGGGGAGATGCAGTAAAGTAACATGATGTAGCAACCTTTGTCACTCCTGACATCATCACATTTTTATTTTATCAGTATATCCACACTATAATGGCAAATGTAATGAAAAGCAAAATGTTAACCCTGAAAAAATGTGACCTACTACCCTGTTAATTGATATTCTTGGACATATGACATTAACTAAATAAGCTACTGCAGAAGTAATACTGAAGGGGCCAGGGAAACACATATCAGGGGAATGTTACACAACAACAGAATGGAGATAAAAAAGTAAAATAAAAATATATATAACCATGAGGGGATAGGATAAGCCAGTCTGTGCACTGACGGTCTATAAAGTGGGTTATTATCAAGCTGAGCAATGTCAGCAGTCAGAATAAAGGCATCGGCTTTACTCCATTTCATATTCGACAACAGCAGTGCAACAGCAGTCAACTCATTTGTGCAATCGATATCAAGATCTGTAGTGCGTGACACGGACTGGACTTCATTGGTGTTAAACAATGACAAGCGTCATTTCTCGTTGCTTAAGGGCATTGAGGGAGCTCTGCAAGACACATCATGTACCATATAACCACAAAAAGGTCATTCTTTTATAAGCCCATTTTGGGCATGTGCGTCGTGTGTGTACCTTTTTTTTTTTTTTTTTACCAGATTAAAGGTTGGAAATAGGAGTATAGTACAGAGACAAGAAGGGAAATCAGTAGGGGGGTAGAACAGAAAGTAAGCAAATAAGGGATGAGCAGGATGGAAGAAGGTTCAGAGGAATAATCTTTTTTGTGGGACAGCTGGCTATTTTTTTAAGAGAAGGAGAAAGTTGGGGAAGGAAGGAATACAAGTAAGATGAGGTAAGATGTGGATGTTAGGTAGTAGGATCAAACAAGACTAACAGAGTGTGCAGTAACACAATGAGGGAGGGGAAATACACTGGTGAAGGTGGCATCAGACAGAGGTGAAACAATGGTGAGGGGAGGATTGCTGTACCAACAGGGATAGGCTTGGACACAAAAGAGGTGGGGGACACCAGGTTAAGGGATAGGAGTAGGTGTTTATAGATGCAGCCCTAGCCAGCTGAGATGCAATGAGAGATTTCTCATCACCCTGGGTACTGTCACCACTGTGGCTTAGAAGGTAGATCCAGTGCTGGGCAGAGACACATCTCAAAGAGTCACTGGAGCATGGTCTCCATGTGACTGATGCAGGCATCCAACCTCCCATTGATGATATCACGCACAATGTCTACCTGCTGCTGATGGGTGACATCTGCATTTTATTGCTGCCAGCCTCCAGTGCAGGGCTACCTGCTTCAGGTGGTACAGGTAGGGCAGGAGGTGCGGAAGTAACTCTGGCAGGCTAGGACCCAGATGTACTGGGTTCTTCCACTGGTGATGGTAGTGGTGGTACTGCTGCTGCCACCTGTGGGTGTACAACAGGACTTGCTGGTAGGCCAGTTGCATATAATTGTAAAATAAATGGAGAGAAACAAACAAAGAAAAATATATGTAAGAGAAATGATAACGACATGATAATGATAGCAAAGTGGGGAAAGAGAAATGCGAACACAATGAAAACTGCATTCTAACTACTGTTGCTAATGATATAGTTAAACTGAATATACCTTGCAATGCATTAAATAATCATATACACACACGGGAAGTCTGAAATAACAGCCAGTCAGACATGCAGTATTAACTGAGAGAAGTTTAATGGCTGATGGTATTTATGCAAACCAGTGTGTGCCTGTGGTCAGAGATGCATTTTCATGTCTGAGAATAATATGCTTATATAAAGTAGACATGCTTCGCAGACAGGTATAGTCAATTACAGGTGATAGGCAAAGGGCATGCTATCCTATTGCATTTATTCATTATTTATTTATTGACATTTGATTTACTGGGAAAGTCCGACTGGGCAGGATGCATGGGGAGAAAAAAATCCAAAGTATTACAAGACATTTTAAGAAAAATAATTTTACAGTCTTTAAAAATAATAGAAAAAACAATTACAGTTTAAATAATTATAACTACTTAAACAGAATATTTAAACATTGGTTAAGAATAGGTACAAGTTACATGACAGTTATTTAATATTAATATTCAGAGAAATTTTAGCCAGTTATAGAGAAATTAAAGGCATGTTAGTATAATGCAAACAGGAATTGCAATATGATGTGAGAGAAATCTGGGGGAGAGAAATTGAGAGAAGTAAGGGAGTGCGTGCAAAAGGGAGAATAAGGAAGTGTAAGGTGTGGAGGTGTAAGGTATAAATAGGTACTTGTTCACATTTAGGGATAGAGCTGATATAGTTTATCCTGGTGTTGAACAAGAACAGAGCCAACTTCTGTCTAGGAATTATTTCAGAATGGTTTTGAAGGATGGGAGGCAGGGTATTGACCTGATGGATACAGGTAAGGTGTTATAGGCCTTAGCAACATGGTACAAGTAAAGGCAATGCCCAGCAGATTTAATAGGTTTGTAGATGGGCAAGAGTTTTTGGTTATTGGGTCATAATGACCATCTGGGAACATAGTTGTGTAGAATGTTATTTAGTGCTGGACAAGCAGATGGATTCTGGATAATATCATAGCTGGTAAGAAGCTGTGTATATGTTAGTTGATGGGGTAGTTCTAACCATTTTAGGCTTTTTAGTTCTATACAGTGGTAGGTTCTGAAACAGGTATTTGCTGCAAAATTGGTAGCTTTGCTATACCATTTCTCAAGTTTTGATTTTTATGATGCCTGAAAGTTAGTAAGGATGGGAGTGCCATAAAGAAGAATGGGGAGGAGGTAGGTAGTGGCAAATGTAGTTTTAGTTGCGTTGAGGTTTTGGCTCTATAAAGCATCCCTAGTTTTTGATGAGTTTTTCTTATGCAGGTCAAATTTAAGATTATCATTTACTATCATCCCTAATAATTTGCTATGAGAAGGTACTTCAATGGTTGTATTATCAAGAGTGAGGACTTTAAATTTTGTTTTTTCATGAGAGAGATTTTGGGGGAAAAGTAGTAGTTGATTTTATTTAGGGATGAGCAGGAATTGTGAGTTACAACGCCATGTTTCAGTGGCTGTTAAAGCTTCCTGAGTAATTTTTTTTTTTAGGTTTGCCATGTTGTCAGATGTGCAAATGAGTGTCGAGTCGCTCTAGGGAGGCCTATTGTGTGGATGTGTGGAGGGTGTTTGTGAGAATGTTAAAGAGGAGATGACCAAGGACAGAGCCTGTTGGTACACTGGTGGTGACTGTGAGATATAGAGAGAGGGTGGAGTGCCATTTTACTGACTGATACCTATTGGATAGGTAACCTTTGAACTATGGAAGGGTGGGCTGAGAGAGAACTAATGAGGACATTTGAAGTAGAAGTTTGCTGTGACAAAGTGTATCGAAGGCATTAGACAAATTATAAGTTGTGAACAGTCCAGCAAACCAATAATGATGATCTTACATACATGGACCATGACCTGCTGCAGAGATAATACTGGTCAGAAAATATGCAGAAAATGCTTTTCTTACTCACAGCAGTGTGTGGTATATGAATCAAACCTGCTGACATCCCCATCAGGCACTTAACAAGGCTATCCATATGTCCACCTATATAGAAGAAGGCATGAAGAAACACGTCTAACATTGCATGGTCATTACTAGTATCTTTGCTGTATGCCAGTACTGACAGATGGGGCACAGGTGTGTGAAAGTTATACATTAATGCCCACTACTGTTACTGCTAGAAGCAAGACCTTTTTATGGCAGCATGTATACTTACTCCAGTGCTCTTTTAGGTGCTCTAGTCTGCTCCTGTGTATCTGCCAATTCTTTTCAATATCTTCAGGGGCTAGAGACATACAAAGGGTGTACTGCAATATTTGATGGTGGCACTCTGTCAGTTTACTTGGACAGCTACACAAAGTTGCATTTACAGTATGGAGGTGGTGACTGTGCTGTAACTTCTTCCTCGCATCAATGAAGGAAGTCAGGATTCCAATTCTTCATGTCACTGTAATGGTGATGGTGCTATTTCCCCATGCGGGAGGATGCCAGTAACCTGGGGGACAGCCTTGCCCAATCAGTTCCAGGTATCAGCCTTATACTGTGACCCAGTATAGCCCTCCTGCAGGAGTCTCCAGCTATACTCCTTATGGACTCCTTCTTACACCACTTCAGTACTCTAGGAGCATTACCCGCACCTTCTCCAAACACAATGCCTTTCCATGAAGAATCTCAGAGAAAAATGGCAGACGACTGACAGACAAAACAGTTCTCACATGTGCCAACATCCATGCCGTGATGCAGTAATGAGCACTGATGGGTGCTACAAATGGTAGATTAAAAAATTATAGGTACGTCATTATTGTTACCAATAGTACTTCAATGTGTGAAACACAGCAGCCCTCCATCCCTGTTTATGCTGTTGAGAATGTATTCTCTATAGCAACTCTGTCTGCTTTTGGTTACATATGCAATGGCAATTAACGCATCCCTAAACTAATAGGCTGCCAAAGTGTGCATAGATCTGCCCACAGGTGTTCAGGTCTGTGCACTGCATTTTGTAGAAATCTCCATGATGTTTAGCCGAATCACACCTAAAGGGACAAAGGAGTTTCTGGCCTCACTTGAAGGTGGTACCATATCCACAATGTCTCACAGTGTGGTACTGGATGTTGGGACAGAGCCTGACAAGCCCCTGAGACTTTCATCTGTAGATGCCCCAAGTATGTTGTCCTAGTTCATTGTACCAATGTTGTCCTAGTTCATTGTACCAACAGCTGAAATTCCTCGTTAGCTCATAGTCTCTCTACACTTTATTATATTTGTCTGACATTTGGTATACAGGTACATCAGGCCTCCAACCTGCACACCCATCTGCACAAGGTGTGGTCTGTGGTATTATTTATTTATTTTTTCATGTTAACAGATGTAAAGGTAGCAGCTGCATGTGTAGTTGTGGTGATGGGTCATACTTACACTGGATATTGTTTCCATTTAGTGTATTCACATGTGAATCTTTATTTGGAACCAGTACTGTAGAACTGCCCCACCTGATGTTGGAGGATGTGTAGCCTCTGACAATGACAACAGGGATGAGTTGGCAGAATCAAAAGGTGTAAGGTTTGTGTTTGACAAAGGGAGGATGATCACCATATCCCTTACACAAACCATGGGCGCAGAATCTCTACCTGTGGATATCCAGGATACACAAACATCTGATACAGGACAAGCTGATGGGAACACTATATCAGGGAAGTGTGCTGGCCTCTAATATGTCTGAATTTACCCCTAGCACTTGCAGGCAGGAAGGTCCTCACAGGGAGAATGGTAATGGTGCTTATCAGAGAGATGGTTATGGACCTCCCTCTGAGGTTTGTGTGCCAGTGGTCGCAACTAAACATGTGCAAATCCACCTTGGAGGCACAGATTAGTTCCACCATGGCCATGGCCAAGATAGTGAGGCTAATTCAGGCTGTGAATGTTGATCTATGGGAGTGCGTGTCCTATATGTGTGATTCCTTGGGTAGACTGAATCACACATTGGACCATGCAGTCTCAGCAGTGGGTCATCTGACATTGCTGAGGGGCCAGCCTTGCAGCCTGTCATCTGACACATCTGCAGATGTTAGACGCCGCTCTCACAGTGGTAACACTTCTGCAGCAACATTGATTGTGGAGGTTCCTCTATCCTGGAGAAGATGTCTTTATGGCTGTGGCCATCATCATGCTGATGCTTCTTCCAGCAGATGTCAGTTGAGGTCACATAGCACACCAGTATCTCAGCAAGGTCATGGTACAGCCAGTACAACTCCTGACAGGGCCAGTTCTTGTGGGCTGAGGCATGTACTGGAAGCTGAACCCTCTGTCATGCATAGGTTCATAGGTAGGTACTGGGCTATCTGCCCGAAGGCATATATTAGCCCAGCCACGTTGTGCGGTATTCACCACCCCTTTGGTTAGTTCCCTAGGCCCTTGATCTAGCAGCTAGTACCCTTGGCCCCTATCTAGTAGAGCTGTTGGTATGATCCCTGGTGTGAACTTTCTGTTACCCATCCACTCGTCAAGTTTCCTCTTGAAGAGTGATAGTGAGGGGCTCTGTCTTATGTAGATCATGACCTTGTTCCATAGCAAGGGAAGCCTTTGCGAAGGGAATCTATCCCTCCAGCATGTTCTATTCATTGTTGTGCTGAGGTTTATATCCCTAGAGCGTGTAGCTCAAGTAGATTTGGTTTTGCTAAGATGGAGCATGTTCAACAGTTTTGGGTTGGACATGGCTCTGTATATTAGAAAGAGATCACCTCTGAGAAGGCGGTATGCAACAGAGAAAAGCCTTAGTTTTTTCAGTCATGCTGCATAGGGCAACTGTTTGATGCCAGTAATCCTCTTAGTGAGGTACCTTTGTGGTCTCTCCAGCTGCTGGAGATGCCTAGCCAGGTACATTCCAATTGGTGCATTGTACTCAATAATGGGTCTGATGAGGGAAGAGTAGAGGGGCATCACTACATCCTTAGATCTTGATGCAAACCCTTTAGTGATCAGATGGGTCACATAGAAGGATTTTCTAACCACCTTGGCAACATGGTTATCAAAGGAAAGCTGACTATCTATTTGGGTCCCTAGATCCCTTATTACTTCTTCAGATTTCAGGAGGTTACCTTCTATGTGATAGTTCGTGGGTACTCTGTTTTTACCAAAGGGGATTACTACACATTTTTTAGCATTTAGCTTGAGACCATGGCTTTGACACCATGCATCAGTCTCATTAAGGCCCTTCTGGAGGATAGCCATGTCAGCCGGAGACTCTATTATAGCACCCAGTTTGCAGTCATCCGCAAACCTGGTTAGCCACAGCCCTTCAGTGCTTGTCTGTACTTCTGAGAAGTATATGCCAAACAGGAGGGGCCCCAGGACAGAGCCCTGAGGCACACCACTCATTACTGGTCTGAATTCGGACATAGATCCCGCTACTCTTACTTTGTGGGATCTGTCTGAGAGCTAGTTTGCGATCCATCTTGTGGCATAAGGGTTTATGCCCAGGTTGGTGAGTTTATCAATAATACCTGAATGGGGAATGTCAAATGCTTTAGCAAGGTCAAGGTAAGCCGTGTGTACCTTCTTTCCCTTATCTATAGCCTGCGTAACTGTCTCAAAGAAGTCCACCAGGTTCAGGAGGCATGATCTGCCCTTGACGAAGCCGAACTGTGTGGGGTCAAGTGTTTGGAGGTTCCCAATCTCTCCATTTCTGAGTTCCATAATGATTCGCTCCATTGCCTTACAGATCAGACTGGGCAGGCTTATTGGTCGGTAGTTCCCAGGGTCAGTTGTGGGCCCACCCTTGTGCAGTGGAACCACCATTGCTGTGTGCCATTCTATGGGCACATATCCTGTCGAGAGGCTGAGGCTGAACAGGGTATTCAGATGCGGGGTTAATTCATTTTGGAGCTCGTGTATGACACAGCCCGGGACACCATCTGGTCCCATGGAGGCAGTGGTTTTAGCTTTAGATAGAGACTTATTAACCAATGTATCAGTAATAATTGGAGTTACACAATCCCCTGGAATAGTAATAGGCCCTGTAGGTGGTGAGGGGGGGGGGGGTTTGCACTGAACCTATCAGCCAAGATGTTGGCAATCTCAGTGGGATCAGTGTATTTTTTTCCATTTTGTACTAGCTCAGAACAGACCTGAGCATTGCCATTTAGGTTTTTGACATAACCATAGAAGGCCTTATGGTTATCCTTGGCATCCTTGGCAACTTTCTTTTCAAAATTGGCTTTAGTTGACTTGATGAGGGCCCTTTATTTCTTACTAATGCTGATCAGGGATGATTTTTCTATTTGAGATTTGGCCTTTTTTTGTATAAGTCTCCTCCTTTTATTGTATAGTTTGCTTATGGCCGGGGTCCACCAGACTGGTTTCTTCTTGCTTGAGGAAGGAGTCTTGGTTTATTTGGGACAGCACGGTCCATGCAATCCTGAAGATGTATATAAAGTGCCTTGGTGTAGGATTCTGTATCCTGGATATCATTATCCTTCTGCAAGGGAATAGTGAAGCTTTCCAATTCTGACGCAAGTAGTTTGAGGTTTGCTTTGGAAAGGTTTTTTATGATGGTCTCTTTGACTGGGGGAGGTGGAAGGGTGAGGACGCCCAGGGTTATCAGTTTGTGGTCTGATCTGACCAGAGAGGGAGTGATAATGGGTGTGGTACAATGGGCGCCCATATTTGTGATGACTGAATCCAATATGTTGTCCCCTCTAGTGGGAGAACATACCAGTTGTTCAAGGGCATTTGAATTTCTAAATTCTATGAACCGCTGGGCATAGGAGTTAGAACTTTGGTAGTTCACCCAGTCTATACCAGGGTAGTTGAAATCACCCAGAATTATGGTGTTGGGTAGGACCTTTATATTTTCCAATGCCTCAAGGAATGCCGAGTGAGCATCTTGGGACATGGTGGGCAATCTATAACAGGCTACGACTTGAAATGTGGTTTTGCCTGCTGATAGTTGCGCATGGATGATCTCTGGGGCATCATGCTGCGCCACTAACCTGTACATGTGGGTTTCCTTGATGAATATGGATACACCTCCACCCTTTGTACTGCGATCCGGTAACTGAGGCCGGAAGGTATGATATGAATTGTAACCTGGTAGTGCTGGGGTGCTCTCTGGAGCCTTGAACCAGGTTTCTGTCACTGCACAAACATCAATTTTCTCCATACTGAATAGTGCCTCGAGTGCATGCATTTTGAGGTTGAAACTTCTGGCGTTGAGTAGCATTACCCTTAGTTTTTGGTTACCTGTGTTGGGTACGGTGGTTGGTTTGTCCTTTGAGCCTTGCCTAAAAAAGGCACTATGGGGATGGCAAGAGCCTTGGCCAGTATTCGAAAGCCTAAGGGTAACAGGTGCAAACCATCTCTGGCGAAACAGCGAGGCTTGCCTATCATGTCATCCCAGACAGACAGACACTGGATCCCCTTAGAATGACACCAGAAGCTTAGCCAATTGTTGAAATTGATCATTTTGTCTTTGTATTGTGGTATCATTCTAGGTGAAGGTAGTATGCTACTCAAGGGCAGGGTCATACCAGCTTGGGCTACATGATCAGAGAGCTCCTCAATGTCTCTTTTCATGTATTCCAGGGAGGTACATCTTCGATCATTCACACCAACATGTACAATGACAGCGTCATACTTGTACTTGTTCTGGAGTGACCTAAGTGCCTGTGTTATGTGGCGGATCCTAGCACCCGACAGGCAGCTGACAGTAACAATCTCCTTGTTCAGCCTGGTGAGTGGAACATTTGTGTGCCTTACTATAGAGTCTCCTATTACTAGCGTGTTGGGTATGGTGTTTTGCCTTAGGAGCTGTCGTGAGGTACACTGCTGAGGTGAATTATGTGTTTTCTGGCTTGTGTTTGGAGGTGCAGGTTGCTTGCTTGTCTGCTTTGGAGGGTACTGTTTCTTTTTCAGATTGGTACCTAGTGCCTCCGAATATGTTTTTGTGTATTTATGTGTATGTTTTGCCGGTGCTTGTTTTGAAGATCCATGTGTGACTGGTGGTGTGATGCTAGTGTGTCTCTTCTCCTCTTGACTGTCTGTTACAGTCATGGGTTGAGAGCGCTTAGCCTCCAGTCTGGCTGTGTATTTGCATCTCTCACAAGTGTTTGTGTCTACAGGTAAGAGGAGAGGGCTGTCTGTATACATGAGGCAGTTGTGACATTGCCTCAGGATGCCCAATTCCACCAGATGAACTGGAGAGTACACCTGAAGCTGACCTCTGATCATGCTTGGAAAAGTGAATTTCACTTGTCTTGCGGACAAACGAGGGTCTTATGCTGTATTATAATAGTGCTGTCTAGGAGATTTGGAAAATAATAGTGCTGTCTAGGAGATTTGGACAAGTGCTGATTTGGGTTATGCAAGTGCTGCAATAAGAGCAGTTGATCTGAAGCACTTGAGTTGAGGCTTGCCTAGTTCTAAGGGAAAATTTGCAGCGCAGACTTTGTGGAGCCAGGAATAGTATACCCCAGCTTACCAGTGCTGCCCGATGCTGCTCTGTGCGCAAGACCACTCAAAATGAGAGCTGCAGGGTTTTAAGAGACACAGGAGATTGCCAGACCTGTCCAATAGGCTGAGCCACAGTGCTGCAACAAGTCCTCTCTGCAGACACACACACAGAGCTTCTAGTAGACCCACATATCCACTGACCCTTGCCCTTCCTGACATTAATCCCCTCATAACTACCCATAAAATCACTTTTACTTTGTTACAGCTCAGGACTCACTCTGACACACTTCCCTATGAAAGACCTGTACCCATGTATTCCCTTTTCTACCTCTGCAAATGATGATAATTGTGCCCTACCCTTTGTACACTGTTACTTGTGTTGCCTCTGATGCACAGTGTGGACAGCCTATGCATGGGTAAGCAAAGTCTGGTAGTTTTGCATGCATTACTTTTAGTGTAGTATATCTGCTGAACTCTTTTATATAGTTATTTTGTAAAGTTAAATGCAATATCCTGTGTCTTTGGTGGTGCCATAGCATACTGGGCCTGAATCCCCTCTGGTGTGGTAATTCCCTGCTGCTGCTGGCTCTTCTTTCTGACCTTCATTTGTCTCAATTTCCATTGCCTTTGTTGCTGGGAACTTCTGGCTCTGCAAGAGGCCACCCTACTATTACTGTTTCAAAACTATAATACTGTGTAACACAGCACATATGGTCAGTATTTTGGCACACATTGTGGGATCATACTGCAGGGCACCATTTGATGAGGCCATACAGAGAAAGTTGGCTTTAAGCAGCCCAAGCACATGCTTTTTAATGTTTCCAGTTTGTGATATTGCAAAGATATACCCCGATAAGTTTGATTGTGTGGATTTCTGATGGCTGTCATGACCCAGAGTTCTAGGGCATATCCAACATCACCAGCAAAATGCCCCTCCCAAACTATTGATATGGTCACGTGTGCCATATGTCATGAAAACTGCTTGGGCCTGCATACACACTGTAGATGATACCCTGTGCATTACATACCACATGGAAGGTGCTAGAATGATACCCTTTTAGGGTCGCATATCTCCTTTCCACTTCACCAGGTGGGGCCTTTATTTCAAGGTAGGTGTAGTGTGTGGTATTCAGAATCTCAGGGTAATGGGTTATGTCATAGAACTCCTGCAAAAGTGCTGGCTCTCTCCTTTGGGATACGTTGGAACCATATATGCTCCCCCCACAAGCTAAAGCATAGCATTAAGGAAATGCTGAATTATTCTTTTTTGGTTCCCTGAGTCAGACCTCATGTTTACTGGCCCAGCCCCCAGTACCCAATGCCAACAGTGGATCTACTAGCTACACTTCAACCCCACCAGACTTATTCCATTTTCAGTGGGGCCGATCATGGATCTTGAGGGTGTCCTGGGGGCTTAGCTTATCTGTGCCTCCATCCAGGGTGATTTTTATTTTATGACCAACCTACTCCTTTTCCCTGCCACCCATGCTTGTTGATTATGCCTGAGGACAACTCCCATTTTTGGACCACTCCTCTCCTTAAGGAGCATATCAACAAACATCCTCCCACATTGGATGCACATATTCCCTGCCACTCAGTCAGTTGCATGAGCTACTAACTGAACCCGGGTCAGCTGGGCTGTAGTCAGGTCTTTATCCCTCTATGCCATTGAAGCAGTAATATGGATTATTCTTGAAGCAGATGCCTGAGAGACTGTTTCCACTGTAGGTTCATGAAAGGTTCCTGTAGCTAATACACATAGAGCCACATATACCTTGGTATTCACTGAGATAGGTACTCCACATCTTATACGTGGCTGCAGATAAGGCCAACTCATTTCCATGGTTTCTTGCATGATGTCCTTGTCTGATATTGGTCCATTATGTCAGTGTTGCCAAAGTTATGAAATGTTAAGTGAGGTAAAATGACCCTGCTCCTCTGGAGGGGGGCTTGTCCCAAATCATCGGGTAAAGCAGCTGCAATGAGGATCTTCTGCAAATACAGTTTTACAATAGCTGTTGCAACCACAAGTATATTTGTGTGATGTTACCCCAGCTGAACATCAGCATATAGGTGAGTTTAAATCTAAAATGGGCACAAGCTCACTGTACAGCATTTAGATGTTTCTCAATTACTCTATTATCTTGTTTTGCCTCATTGTCACACATGGTGCTTCACTATGCAGTCATTAACATATAACATTGCTAGCCAAATTATTTAGTTAAGCCAAGTTGTGTAGCTGGGCTTCCTGAATTGCACTCACCCTGACCCTGGCCACTTGTCACACAAATTCACCTAGCATGATGTGGCAAAGTTTTCTGAATTCAGCCATAGCAGAACATATGCGAAGAAGGTCAAAGAAGGGAACACTAATACCTCATCAATGCATAAATTATAGAGAATATAGGAAGGCTACTGCATCATTGAAGAAGGTAGATGGTATAGAACCAAAGGGAATGGATGGGAGGGGAAGTAGTGGGAGCATGGGAAGCAGCTGGACAGATGTTTAAGCCTGACAGTATAAAATAATGCTTAAAGGGGAAGGTGGTGCAGCCATGAATGAACTATTAAATAAGATCATGGGCTGTAAAATTTATAGAATGGTTGAAATGCCCCTGGTGTGATACAGAAAGGGTGTGGAATAAAGGAGGGAAAGTTGCTCAAAAATAAATGCAGTACTGAAGCAGACTTGATGAAAACAGTCCGATAAAAATAAGCAAATCCATCCGAAGCATAGTTAGGATCTATGAGGGTAGTGTCTTTAACATGTTAAGGTTAGTTATAAAGTCAAGAAACTATGAAAGGAGTAGGAAAGAAATAGTAAAGGAAATCATATATTCTTGAATGTGTTGCACATGTGAAATAAGGATAATATAACTGCACGGGTAAAAGGATTGTAGAAAGTAAAAAAATGTCCCTGCAGACTTAACAGCCTTAATCTCCCATCAATGTCTAGCTTCCTGCATTACTAAATCAATAATTAAGTAATGCAAAGAAATAATTATTTGCAATACATTCCTTCACTTAACAATGAAATACAGCAAATTCATTACACAAGAAAAAAATCACAACAAATCATGGCATAATGTGAACAGCAACGTGAAAGCAAGCTTCCTCATTATGAAATAAGCTAAACCCTCCCGTAAAGACAAATGAAGAATACACAAAGGAAAACTCCATTGCAGAATAAACCTCCATCCCATTGTACTCATATGTTCTGAATTAACATATTACTTGGATTTTACAAGCTGTATGCCAACTTCTAATGAAAGACACATTTATGTCCACTGACTTATCATTAAATACATTATTTACTTAATGGATGCAAAATAAAAATCAGAAATACTGGATGTTGAAAACGGAAACCTTGTTTGAAATCTTAAACTGTAAAGATAATACAGAAATGTAATACCGAGATAATTAGGAAAAATGACTTATTGTAGTACAAAGGTAACAATGCTTGTGAATAAGTGCATTTAAAAATATTCCATATGAATGCATTAAAGACACAAGAAAACATGGAAAGATATTCTACTGGAATGCATTAAAGATGACATCACAGTTTGCTGGCTAGATCATGTGTATAATAATCTGCATTAAAACCAGCACCGGTGAACAGTTAAGTATAAAATGAGTGATACTAAATGCAACATTCAGCTATGCTTTGGTGTTTATAGGGAGATCATTATACCTGAAAACATATTGTCTTGCTAAATGACTCTGTTTATGAAAGGAGATGTCAAAGAATGTTGCACACACTGTGTGAGTTATAATTTAATCATAACAGCAACTGCACTAAAACTAGTATGTAAACACCTGTAAAAAATTAACTAGTCCAGCAAAACTTATTTGTTGTGAAATATTCATTCACTGAGCTGCAGAATGTGCTACTTGTTTGAATGACCATTGTTCCTATACTGAATAATTCAAAGCATCAGAATATATTGTGCAGGTGTTCTACATGCATCCAACCTCTTACAAGTCTTCTTATCAAAAGAGTTAGAACTGGACATGGCAAACTGAAAGGCATTTAAGGTTGCTCATTTTTTTCCTGGCTCCTTCATTACACATATAGAAAGAGTTAATTGCTTTAAAAAGACATGCTCACTGACCCCAGTTGATATAACTCAGTACATTTCTAACTCTACTCATAGTAACATCTTTTCTGTTGTGTCACAAGGTATATTTCTGAAAGAAACGATAAGGCTTGGGTTAAGTTACACTACACACAGCCTCTGCCACAACTTCATCCAATCTTCATGCCCCAAATAAAGTGCAACATCTTCATTACACTACTTTGTGGCGGATCTGACAAGGTCTGGAATGCCAAGTCTTCAGTCCTGAAAATCAAGCAAAGATGCATACTAAACTGTTGTGCTGATGTAAATACAAATGGCAGGCAAAGTGGTTTTGCCTCCTTATTATTTTTTCTTTTAATTTATCTTTTGTTGGCCAGGTAAAATTCACTGGTGGCTTCTTTTCAGGGAGACCCAAGGTAGTATTTATAGTGCCAGAGGAAATTTGGCCAGTGCATCTGGGATGTTCCCCTACTCTTTTAGATGGGTGCCATGTGATCTTTACATCTATCTGAGCTGTCACCAACTCATGCAGATAGAATCTCGGTTTAATATTTCATCAAAAGAATAATACACTGGAGTTGTACCGCAGTGTCTGCAATCCAGTCACCTGGAGTGGAATAGAACTCACAGCCTTCCAGTCTTCCAACACCAAAGATGAGTACACTACCTGTTGCACCACTGACACTGCTTTTATTGTTGTTATTATTATTTGTGCACATATGTGAACTGGCTAAGAGGGTAGCTATTTTCAGTCATAGCTCTGCTAAATGACAAATACAAATTCAGATTACTTACACCTGCGGTTCCCATACCCCAGAGGAGGGAAGCCCTAATTGTGACCCGGACAACTTGGTTTATCTATCAGCACAGGTACTGGTTGGTTTGAGTCATAAAGATGGGAGTTAGGGGCTGTTGATGGCTCACAAATGTTAGGAGGATGGGAGTGGCTCTGGCTTGACACTTGGGTGACACATAGCCGGAGGATTAGACACTATATCTGTGAGTATTATTCTACCAAGCATGTGCTGAAGAGCACTGCATCACATATGCTAGAAAGACATATTTGGAAGGATGTAAGGCTCCTAATTGAGCAACTCTATGTGGAACTTCAGGTAGCCACTGAGGGGAGTGCCCTATAGGGACTGAGTGCAGCCTCCTCACCTGGACGTGATGCCGCTCCCTACCATTCATGTCTTGCCAGATGGGAACAGAAAGGAACTTACGGGTCACAGGATTCTTGGTTAGCCCTGGGTTACTTCTTCCCCTACAGAATGAATGGGCTGGTGTGTGCACTTAAAAGAACCATTAATCAGTGGAAGCAGGGGATCGAGGGAGGGGAAAAAAGAAATAAATAGTGCCATTGACGTACAACACATACCTGAAAAAAAAGAAAGAGAGTATTCCATCCCACCCATTAATACAGGCCCATATGTGTAGTCAGATAGCTAGTACTTAGCAGTTAATCATGTACATTTCCCTTGTAAGAATTACCTGAGTGAATAAACTTTCTAAACTTAGAGAAAGCTTCATTGATAATGAAACATTTTAGTGGTCTTGTGAAACCTGGGAGAGGAGGTGGATCCATAACGTAGCTGAGAAGTGAATTCCACATTGGTGATACTGGTATAGGCTCTGGACATGCATAGAAGAGTGTGAAGCTTGGACAAGTTTAGACATAATCAAATACAACTACAGCAACTTACGATCAACCACAAAATCTTCTATCAACCTTCTAACACCACAATACTTAGTACCCTTATTACTCCTTATAGAAATCTATCATCCTTGTGCTCCGCTACAAAGCTACTAGCAGCACCCTATAAATCCAACAACAAAGCTGGAGACTGTTTGTTCACTAACTGTATTGCACCTATCTGGAACAAGCTTCCACGTGAACTCACCACTATTATTTCTCTACCCACTTTCAAGAAGCAGCTGAAAACTCTGCTTAAGTCTCAATGGCTCTGTCCTTGTACTAACCCTGACTAAACTATTATTCCCTCTACCCTTTTCACCCCCTCAAACCTTTTCTAGGTTAGTATAGTATTTGTGTTTGAACCTTCAAAAATCAGCTAAATCCTGTGCTTAATTCTTATTAGCTCTGTCCTTTACAAACCTTGACTAAAACTTTCTATTTTCTCACCCTTTATATTCTCCCTTAAAAAAAAAAAAAAAAAAAAAAAATATATATATATATATTTATGCTTGCTTATTTTCACTATTGTAAAGTATTTTTGCTAGTAATACTTATGAACCAGTGTTTTCTCTGTAACACCTACTTTTGTATAATATTTCTTATTTGAATGTATAACAATACTAGATTTTACTAATCATTTTTATTGTGGAGCTTTTCTCCCCGGGCCTCTACTGAAAATGGACATGTATCCAGCTAGACTAGCCCGGTCAACAAAAACAATTTACTTCATGTCAGATCTGAGTTCTCTGTGGGATATTTTGATTGTAGAACTTTTTGCAGAGAATTGCAAATAATCCAGGATAAACCCTATTGATTAGACTGCAGATGAAGAGTTTGGGCTACTAAATAAGAGGCTAGTGTTTGGCCTCTGCCAGAGTCACACAGTGGTGTTACCCATGTTCTGCACCAGAAACATGACAGATTTTATTCTTTGCTGCCTGCAGTTTGTAGATCAGACTTTAACATGACCAAACATCTCTGACAAAGTGTACTGCAGAGTAAGTGTAAGTATAAATATTAATCTATTATTCCCTTTTTTTAACTTCAAAGAAAATTATTTTATCAAGATGATAATATAACCAGGGTTTTGGTCGCAGTTTTAGATGCACAGTTTAAAAGTGTAGGATGTCACCAGCTAAACTAAGTGTAACTAGCTAATGAAACGAGTTTCAGTCTGCAGGCATGGAGATGTTCAGACTCTGTTTGACACGAACCATTCTTTTGTGGGTGCCAAATGCCATTGTTTTACTTTTGGAGAAATTTATTTTCAGATCTAGCTTGTCTAATTATGTACAGACATGTCCCATGTTGGCTGACAAACTGCCAAAAATTGTGTTGAATCACTTTGACTCTCCCACACAGTTTTGTAATCCACGCAGCAGATGTAGCCATTGCGCTGACAGGAAGCACATTGATTATAACTTTAAAAGAACTGTCTCTAGTACTGTATAATGTGGTACCCCTGTTTTAACTGATTGGGTGAATGTTGCCGGTCAGTTAAAACCTTAAATGCTCTATTTTCTATGTAATTTCTAAAACAGTCAAATTTAAGAATATGAGTCATAGATCTCTGGATTAGGTTTTATTTATTTAATTCAGTCCCCTTTCTCCTACCCACTGAAGCTCTGGCATGCTGCACAAAATATGTACAGCTCTACAGTACTTCTACACTAATGCTGCATGAAGTATGTACATCCCCAAAGAACTGCTACACTAATGATAAATGAAGTATGTAAATCTCAAAGAACTGCTACACTAATGCTGCATAGAGTATGAACAGCTCTAGGAAACTGCTATGCTAATGTTGTTTGTCTTTTCGGCTTTTCCTGGTTAGGGGTCGCCACAGCAGAACTCCGGTCCGCTAATGATTGGCAGTCGATTTTTATGGTGCCGAGTTGCCAGCCCGACACCTAACCTTCAGCGAAGGCATGTCCATTCACGCATGTCTTTCAGAGGCCACTTGACCGCGGGGAGGACATGCAGACTCCACACAGAAGGCACTCCAGCTGAGAATCGAACAGGAGAACCTCTTGCTGTGAGGTAACAACTCTACCGCTGTACCACTGCATTTCATATGTACAGCCCCAAAGAACTGCTATGCTATTGCTGTATAAAGTATGCGCAGCTCCACAGTACTGATACAGTAATGGGTATGTACAGCTTGGTAGTACTGCTACACTAATGCAGCATGAAGTATGTACAGCTCCAAAGAACTGCTAAGCTAATGCTGCACAGAGTATGTACATCTCCATTGAACTGCTATGCTAATGCTGCTTGAAGTATGCACAGTTTCACGGTACTTCTGCACTAATGCTGCATGAAGTATGCACAGTTCCACAGCACTGCCACACTAATGCTGCATGAAGTATGCATAGTTCCATACTACTTCTACATTAATGGTACATGAAGTATCCACAGTTCCACAGTGCTGCTACATTAATGCCCAGTTCCACAGTACTGCTACATTAATGCCACATGAAGTATGCACAGTTCCATGCTACTTCTACATTAATGCTACATGTATGCCCAGTTCCACAGCACTGCTACACTAATCCTGCATTAATTATATACAGCTCCACAGTACTGCTACACTGATGTTGCATGAAGTATTTACATGCCCAATTCCACAGTACTCCTACACTAATCCTGCATTAATTATATACAGCTCCACAGTACTGCTACTCTGATGTTGCATGAAGTATTTACATGCCCAGTTCCACAGCACTGCTACACTAATCCTGCATTAATTATATACAGTTCCACAGTACTGCTACATTGATGTTGCATGAAGTATTTACATGCCCAGTTCCACAGTACTCCTACACTAATCCTGCATTAATTAAATACAGCTCCACAGTACTGCTACACTGATGTTGCATGAAGTATTTACATGCCCAGTTCCACAGTACTCCTACACTAATCCTGCATTAATTATATACAGCTCCACAGTACTGATACATTGATGTTGCATGAAGTATTTACATGCCCAGTTCCACAGTACTCCTACACTAATCCCGCATTAATTATATACAGCTCCACAGTACTGCTACACTGATGTTGCATGTAGTATTTACATGCCCAGTTTGACAGTACTGCTACACTAATCCTGCATTAATTATATACAGCTCCACAGTACAGCTATACTGATGTTGCATAAAGTATTTACAGCTGCACCATATGGCTACACTAATGCTGCATGAAATATGTACAACTCCACAGAACTACAATGCTAACGCTACATTTCCTGCTAAGTGCTTCACACCTAGAGGCATGGAACAATAATAAATAAATGCAGCATTAGGTTAGGAGCACTTATTCAGGAAATGACAAAACAGTGACTGTGCTATGGCATCATATATCAGGTAGGAGGACATCCATCATGTGTTGGCAAAAAAATAGGGGTCTATATTAGTTCATCGAAACTCCCATTCCGCGAAAAATTATTCATCGACCCCTATTGAGTGAACGTTCAGATCAGCGAATCTTTTTCCCAGGGCACTAAGTTAGTTGGCCAACATGTGGAAATTTGCCCTTTTCCCCACTGTAGTGCAATCTTGGAGTTGGTATATATAAGTAGGGGGGTGTGGGGGCATAGCCCCCCACTTTGGTGAGTTTATCATACTGCAGTGTATATCGCTCAGTATGTTGGCCTACTAAATTAGTTACATGGGAAAATGTTCACTGATTTGTGTGTTTGATAAAAGGGTAGTTCGCTGAATAGGGGTCGATGAATAGGTATCCATGGAATTGGAGTTTTGATTAAATAATATAGACCTCCAAAAATAGTACTAGGAGAGAAATAATTTCCCATGTGTTTTAAGGAATGAAAGAAACCTTCTACTTTAAAATTAACTCCAAGCATAGCATCAATAATATTTTTGCACAGTATTTCTCTACTTTTTGAGAACACAAGCAATAATTCATCACGTAGGCCATGACCTATATGATATCTCCTCACACAACATGCAGTGCACCTGTTTTTAACAACATGTTGCATTATGCCATATATTCATTGAATGAAGCAGTTTTGATACTTTAACCCCACCCTAACTGGTGAAAGGTTTTTATAAGGAATTCCTTGTTTTATTTTTAGAATACAGCCAAGAACTCATCTCAGCATTAGATAATAAAGTCATAGTTTTGGTCACAGTGTTAATAATATTTAGTGAAAAACCAAAGGATGGGTCCAGTCAAACTCTTAAGTTTAAAGTTTAGCACATCGTATAGCTATTGGAGACAGCATTCCAACTTCAGAGTTAAAACAGAGCTAAGCTTTCAGATTAGGGATAATGGTGAGGGTTAAGGCTAAGGTTAAGGTAAGGATTTTTGTCATCCTGTACACAGGCGATAGGATGGTATGGTTGGGGTTATGCCCACATTTCTTGGTATGAGTGACCTCTCACAGGTGAGAATATTTCTAGGAAGGATACTTTCTAAAACAATTATTTATATTTTACAAGTAGTATCCTATGTGGCAGAAAAAAGGTATGGTCAAAGGGCAAATAATTAGATTGTCTCATATAATTTCCCAGGGTGACCATTTCGAGGTGGAATGTGATAGGTTGTTGGTGATGTTCAAAAAAGAGGGGTTATCCAGAATTCTTATTATTGGATGTGATAAATGAAGTAAAGAACAAAAGGAAAGTGGAATATGCTCCCTAGCTGAGAGGTGGTAGGAGTACTATGTCTACAGTAGGAAGCAATCAAATTAATAGGAATAATGATAGTAAAGCAATGGTTCTCCCATATGGTGAATGGATTTTTGAAATTAAAAAAACAGCTATGTCCAGGAATTGGGCAGTTGTTTTTGGTTCTATGTATTTGTTGTAAAAAGTGGGTAATTAACCTGTTTTGTATTCAAGAGAAGAAAAAATCTAAAATCAATTTTGGAAGCAGAAGGTCATAGTTTTAATAATTTTATAACTCCTATAGTAATAAGGAGGGGGTTGAGCAAATGTTAGATGCCCCCAGTGTTGATTTATTTTTGATGGGGTCAATGTAACACTCCCTTCTTTTCCTCAATTTATAGCTATTCAGGGAAGATTTAATTGTAGTTCTATTAGAGTTGTTTACCTTGCAGTCTGCTTTACCTGTACAGCCTTTTATATAGGTAAGACTAAACGTGCATTAAAGACTAGAATTTATGAGCATGTTTATGCTATTAGGAAGGGGGGATTCCACTAATACGTTATACAGACAGTCTAAGTTGTGTAATTCTTTTAAGAATTTTTTGTTTTTCGTATTAGAAAAAAATTATTAATCCTGAGAATAGGGGTGAATGAAGACTAAATTAGAGGCTAGAGAATATTACTGCAGGTACTGCTTAATGCAACTAAGTGCTTGTGATTAAAGGGTTTTGTTTCTATCAGTAGTATTCTAGCCATTAAAGCTGCTAAATTATAAGGGTATTTTATTTTGTTTTGTGATGTTTATAAGAAACGTTTTTTGTGATGAATATTTTAATGTGCATTTGTTTTCACTGAGTTTTTAAAGCAACAGTGTACTGATATATTCCCTTTTTATCATATAATTATTGTGTTATGTGATTTGATGTTGTCATTTAATAGTTAATTAATGATATTTAAATGTGGGTCTGTGATTGTTGGATTGTTCTGATGAAGTTTTATATGAGAAATTAAAGCACTAAACCTAATAAAAAACTATTTTCCTGTGGCTTTTATCTGTGCTTTGTAGTTTACTAACCATCACAGTGTTGAGTCTGAATAAGTTCTACAGATTAATGGTTAACACCTCAAGGTTTGGAGCATTGCTATATAACCCCTCCCTGGAGATCTAGTATCCTTCCTGTCCCACCAAGAGGAACAGCAGCATTTTATTGCCTGGTCTACAAAATACTTCATCTTAAAGCATGTCCCAGCTTTACACATTTACTTAAAACCAGACTTGACATAAACACACACACACACACACACACACACACACACACACACACACACACACAACCTGAGGAACTCATGATATAAATCCTACTGTTTTCATCTGATTCTGTAAGTACATTCCTACATTTTTGCACATTTTTGTTTTTACTGTAACTGGTCTCACATGAAAAAGAGACATCCTAGATGCAGTTTACTTAGATAAACAATTAATGAAACATTTGGTTCTTAGTCATTCTCATGAAATAATTAACCAAATGATAATATGACAAAGCCAACACATAAATGACAGTGTTTCTTGCTCACAAAAGTGATAATACAAATGGCAGACATTTTCTCTGGAGATACTATGCTCCACGTGTCTCAGAACTATGTCCCCCACTCTTTTAGTTCTTCATATGATTAAACTCATAATGACTGAATCATGTAGGGAAAAACACATTGTGTGGCACGCAAACACTTCAAACTCTTTTCTGTGAAACAACCATTGTACTGCCCTCAATTTGTCAGCTTGTCAAGCTCAATAAAACATTGCATAATTCCCTGTATCTAAGTGTGTGTGTGTGTGTGTGTGTGTGTGTGTGTGTGTGTGTGTGTGTGTGTGTGTGTGTGTGTGTGTGTGTGTGTGTGTGTGTGTGTGTGTGTGTGTGCTTGTGTGTCTGTGTTCCTATATGACTAAACTATACTTGCAGTCAGTAGTAACTACTGAGCGTCAACAAAAGTCTAAATAATGCTGAAGTACGGATTCATAGCAGACATTCTTTGAATAAATTCTGTACAGACCCAGGCAGTTATATGCTCCTCTACAGGCCTACCTAACTACAGTCTCATCAGCCTCACCAGCTTTATATGCTAAACCATGGAATGTCTCCTAGCAGAACTCATTTATGTAGACATAGGTAACTAAACTGATTTAGACATTTTGCCACTTTCTCCCATGCTGGTATTATTGAAGAATTAGACAAACTTAACCTGACCATCTAACAGATCCCAGGTTGTGAAAGTTGCTGGTACCCTCTATGAAGATAAAATTACAAAGACTGGGGTACAGTACAGATCACTATTAGTTAGACCCTCTCTTATATGGTATTTATTTTACAAACATCCAAGTCAATATCCAAGAAGTATAGCTGCCTAATTTTGCTGATGACTGCAAACCGGGCACTGTTGTCTACTCATTCAGTTATGCAAAAGTACTCCAAAAAATGTTGGAATATGCACATACCTACCGTATTAAAAATCCAAAGAGAAAAACAGTGACACCACCTCAGACGACTGGCAAACCTGTTAAAATCCAACAAAAAAGATAAACACAAATCTTTTACTGAAAATTTGAGACATAAAACGTGGCAAGACAAAAATAAAATCCCTTTCAAATGATAAGTGCTTTTGGAAATACCTTCTTCAGATCGTAAAGGGAAACAGGAACAACATGCTTTTGAAAGATATACACAACCAATTGGCTTCAGCTTGTTCTGCAAAAGGACAGGAAGAGAAAGAAACAGATCCAGTGACCAGAACTGATCTAGTAGTGAATTTGTCTAAGTATGTATTAAGTAAAGACCAACTGAACCTTCTTAATAAAGACTTAACCTTTATTCCTTTTTTGGGTTCTGATTTGAGTGAGTTTGTTCTGGAAACAAAATATTTTGGTAGAAAAGTATCACTGAAGAATATTTTTGGTCATCTGAATCCTGTCAACCATCCTACAGTGAATCTCTTTATCAGGTTATGTGAGAAAGAAGTGGAACAAATCAGACAAAGTGGTTTAGGAACAGTTCAGTTCTACAATATAACCAGTGATGAGAGAAAGGCACTGGCTGAACTTTAGAGAAACACAGAGATTGTGATTAAACCCTCAGATAAAGGTGGTGCCATAGTTATTCTTGATTCAAAATGGTACAAAGACTCAATGAATATGATGCTCTCTGAGGAGAAAATGTATGAAAAGATCACTAAGGTCTTTTTAGACCGAAAAATAACCAGAGTAAAACAAGATCTACATGAAATGCTGACGGATAGACGCATAAGCCAGGACCTTTATGAGTTTTTTGATACGTCTTATCCATCCATTCCCTCCATAAGTGGCCTTCCCAAGATTCACAAAAGCATCACAGACCCACCACTCAGACCTATTGTTTCAGGAAGTTGATGGGTGACGGAGCCACTTTCCATTTTTGTGGAGAAAGAGCTAAAGATGGTACTAGCGGCTATTCCCACCATTCTTAGAGACACTGGTATGTTTTTGTCACAGCTGAACCTGTTTACGAATACTGCAGAAGACCTGTCCAACATCTTGTTTGTGACTATGGACATTTGTAGTCTTTTTACTTCCATTCCTAATGATTATGGAAATGAGTCCATCAGAGACTTAGGTTCTATAATTCCACATAATTTGAATTTAGGCCTCATTTGTACACTACTTGAGATGATCTTGGAAACCAATATGTTTTTCTATGGAGACAACTACTATTGGCAACGCTGGGGTGTGGCCATGGGCACACACTGTGCCAACAGTTACTTGAATCTTGTTTTAACTGTTTGGGAGAAAACACATATTTTTAACACCATCAATCCATGGTCCAACAATGTGGTCTTTTATGGACGTTTTGTGGATGATGTCTTTCTTTAATGGAAAGGGGATAGAATGAGCTGAAGACATTTGTCACCTACTTGAATGAAACCACTACCTTTTTAAAATTTACTGTCCAGAGCTCCCACTCTGAGATTGATTTTTTGGATGTAAAGGTGTTCTTGGATGAACACAAACAGATTGGCACCTCTATCTTCAGGAAAGACACATGGAAAAAAAAGAAGTTATGTCTTACCATAACGTTCCATCTGAGTTATTGATCTTCTTCCAGGCATCACTGATGGGTTTGATTCCGAGCTCTCGGAACTGAGTCGGCCTTATACCAAACTTGCGTGCACCAAAAACTCTCAAGCTAAGCTGCTACCCACAATTCCCTTCACTCAGTTACCTCAGATTGAGTTTGCATGCAACATATAGAAGAAACAGCAAGTCAGAGGCCATCTCTGTGCAGAAACCCTAAGACACCACAAAGAGCCAGAAGATCTGCCAGGAACCTTTGGAGGGGGTCGTTGGGAGGGTGTGATGACTGGAAGAAGATCAACAACTCGGATGGAACATTATGGTAAGACATAACTTCTTTATCTGAAGTTGTTGATCTTCTTCCTATTCATCACAGATGGGACAGAATCCCCAGCTACTTGGAGAACTTGGGTGGCCCTTATGGAAGAAAATTCCTGAGAACAATTGAGCAATAGGCTGCTCTTCACCTGGAGATCAGATCCAATTTGTAATGCTTGATAAAGGTATGGGGCTTAGCCTAAATGGCAGTTGCACAATGTCATCCATGGAGGTCCTAGAATGGAAGGCAACCGATGCTGCAATAGCCCTAGTTGAGTGAGCTTTGATTAGGCCAGGCTTAGATTAATTCGTAATCGAATATGAGAAGGCAATGCAAACCCTGAGCCATTTAGACAAGGTAACTTTCGATACTGCACCTACCATTCTAGGACCTGCAAAGGAAATGAAAAGCTGGTTCGACTTGCGACAGGATTTAGTTGTGTCCAGGTAGAAACGTAACTGTCTATGAACATCCAAAGAATGTAGGCAGTATTCTCCCTTGTTAGAATAATTTGGAAAGAATACAGGGAGCTCAATGGACTGGTTAATAGAAAAATCAGAAACCACCTTGGGAAGGCAGAATGGGTTCGTACGAAGTCATACTCTGTCCTTATGGAAGATCAGATAAGGGCACTTGATACATAATGCTTGCAATTCAGAAATTCATCTGGCTAAGGTGACAGCCACCAGAAATAAGGATTTCCATGAAAGGAGTTTTAGCTCACATGTTGCAGCAGGCTCAAAAGGGAGCAGAGTAAGAGACTGCAGATCCCAGGAGAGATTCCATGCCTCCACTGGCTGCCTGATGGGAGGCCTGCTGTGGAAAATACCCTTGAGGAAAGTCTTGCAAAGGTGAGTGGAAATAAGCGGGACTCCATCTGAACCATTATGGAAGTTGAAAACAGCTGCTAGATAGACTCGAATGGTGGAAGCTGATGCCCCATTGTCAAACAGTTCAGCCAGGTAATGAAGAATAGTGGCTACAGGAGCTGAGAACAGATCTAGCTTCCGATTCTGTGAGCAAATAGAGAATCTTTTCCATTTGTCCCTGTAAAGTTTCCTGGTGGATGGTTTATGAGAGGCTAAAATAATATCATGGATGGATGAAGAGAGGGTTTCCTGCCTGGCAACTAATGGAAGTGGAGAAACCAAGCCGTCAGCTTGAGAATGGACAGATTCGGGGGAGTCCACCCTTGTGGGTGAGATATGAGGTCCTGACAAGTGTCTAGGATCCAAGGAGGCTGTAGTAGATGAGGTCAAAGGAAGGGAAACCATATTTGACGAGGCCAGAATGGGGCAATGAGGATCACTTTGCTTCTCAACTGAATAGCTTTCCTTAGAACAAGAGGGATCAGAGGAATCAGAGGATAAGCATAAAGGAGACCCGTGGGTCAGTCGTGAATCAAAGCATCTCTCGGTGACTCCCTAGGAAGGGGAAAGAGGGCAAAGTAGCTGCTGCATTTTGTGTTTGAGGGGGAGGCAAAAAGATCTCAGCATGGCTGGCCACAATGGCTGAAAATTTCTGCTGCAACACTGGGATTGAGAGACCATTCGTGAGGATGGAGGATGCATCTGCTTAGCCTGTCCACAATCACGTTGGAGCTCCCCGGGATATGAGTTGCGATTAGAAAGTGGTTGGAAGCTATCACCCAATGCCAGATTCTCATGGCTTCGTGACATAGGGGGTAGGATTTGGTCCTTCCCTTTTTGTTTATATACCAGACCACTGACATGTTGTACGACTGGATAGCAATCGTTCCGGATCGAAGGAGCGGATGGAGAGCTTGCAACACCAATAGCACCGCTCTTAACTCCAGGACATTGATATGCAAGTTGACCTCTACATTGGACCACATGCCTTGGACTGACTTTCCCTGGAAGTGGCCCCCCAACCCATCAGGGAAGTGTCTGTGGTCACTGTGGCACTGGGTTGGGGAACCTGGAAGGGGCGACACCAAAGATTTTCATTTGTACTCATCCACCAGAGGAGATCTTGTTTGCAAGTGTTGGTGATGAGAATCTGTGAACTCAGGGGGTGAAGATTGGGTATCCACTGGGCCTGAAGGAGCCATTGTAGTACCCTTTACAATCTGAAGAAGGTATATCCAAAAGCGCTTATCGTTAGAAAGGGATTTTATTTTTGTCTTGGCACGTTTTATGTCTCAAGTTTTCAGTAAAAGATTTGTGTTTATCTTTTTTGTTGGATTTTAACAGGTTTGCCAGTCATCTGTGGTGGTGTCACTGTTTTTCTCTTTGGATTTTGGTCTTTGTAACAGTGCACCTTCAGCAGTTACAGGTTTATTTTGCTGCTTGTGTTCCTTTTTTTCACCAGTAACTGCACATGGTTGAAGAAAGTAATGATAAAACTAAATGTATGCTTGATTTTATGAAGCTAAATAAGTTGCAGGAAAAAGCAGGAAATGTTACAAATCCATTACTGCTTTTGAATTTAGATTCTGAAGTTTATGTATCTAATAATGTGGCTGCACCGAATGAAAGCTTTGAAAGAATATTACATGAAGAAGAATCTGCTGCTTATCAGTTAAAAAGGCTACAATGGCAGTGCTTCCATCTTGAGGCTAGCATGCACTACAAAGTTATTCCTAGGGGCATGAGAGTTTAGTGTATGCCGAGTTATGGCAACAAATATCCTGACCTTCTTACCCAATGGCAAGCCTTAAATTTGGAAACAAGCTTTAAATATATGCAGCCACCGACTGATTTTTTTAATCCTGAAGAGGAAGAAACAGCTAAACTGATCAGAACTAAGCAACTGGAACTAGAAAAAATGGATTTGTCTGAGTCCTATATTACTAAACTAGAGACTGTACAGTTCAACCTGAATTCTTATGACAATAAATTAAAAGATCAGAAAATTCACAAACTCTCTAGGGATATTTCTGATTTTAAACAAGGGAAGATGTTTGAATGGCCCAGGGAAGACAGACTAGCCCATTTTAAGAGTGAACAGTCATCTAAATTACCTGTTTTGTCATCTTCTACCCATACATCTCACATCAATGTGAATTTTACCATCTTGCCTAAGACAAATGATGTGATGGCACCTGAAGCCTGTTGTCCACCACCGGTGTTCACTCCATGTTTTCATCTGATCTCACAGTTGATGAGACAACTTGTCTGTCCAACACCCAAACAAGGAGCATCACATGCCCCCATTGTTCACAATTTACCATTTTTTTTAAACAAACCTGGCAACGGAATACCAGGTCCAACAGTCAGGACAGGAAGAGAAAGAAACAGATCCAGTGACCAGAACTGATCTGGTAGTGAATTTGTCTAAGTAAAGTAAAGTAAAGACCAACTGAACCTTCTTAATACAGGCTTAACCTTTATTCCTTTTTTGGGTTCTGATTTGAGTGAGTTTGTTCTAGAAACAAAATATTTTGGTAGAAAATATCACTGAAGAATATTTTTGGTCATCTGAATCCTGTCAACCATCCTACAGTGGATCTCTTTATCAGGTTATGTGACAAAGAAGTGGAACAAATCAGACAAAGTGGTTTAGGAACAGCTCGGTTCTACAATATAACCAGTGATGAGAGAAAGGCACTGGCTGAACTTCAGAGAAACACAGAGATTGTGATCAAACCCTCAGATAAAGGTGGTGCCATAGTTATTCTTGATTCAAAATGGTACAAAGACTCAATGAATATGATGCTCTCTGAGGAGAAAATGTATGAAAAGATCACTTAGGTCTTTTTAGACCGAAAAATAACCAGAGTAAAACAAGATCTACATGAAATGCGGATGGATAGATGCATAAGCCAGGACCTTTATGAGTTTTTCGATACGTCTTATCCATCCATTCCCTCCATAAGTGGCTTTCCCAAAATTCACAAAAGCATCACAGATCCACCACTCAGACCTATTGTTTCAGGAAGTTGATGGGTGATGGAGCCACTTTCCATTTTTGTGGAGAAAGAGCTAAAGACAGTACTAGCGGCTATTCCCACCATTCTTAGAGACACTGGTATGTTTTTGTCACAGCTGAACATGTTTATGAATACTGCAAAAGACTTGTCCAACATCTTGTTTGTGACTATGGACATTTGTAGTCTTTTTACTTCCATTCCTAATGATTATGGAATTGAGTCAATCAGATCCTTAGGTTCTATAATTCCACATAATTTGAATTTAGACCTCATTTGTACACTACTTGAGATGATCTTGGAAACCAATATGTTTTTCTATGGAGACAACTACTATTGGCAACGCTGTGGTGTGGCCGTGGGCACACCCTGTGCCAACAGTTACTCAAATCTTGTTTTAACTGTTTGGGAGAGAACACATATTTTTAACACCATCAATCCATGGTCCAACAATGTGGCCTTTTATGGATGTTTTGTGGATGATGTCTTTCTTTTATGGAAAGGGGATGAGAATGAGCTGAAGAAATTTGTCACCTACTTGAATGAAACAACTACCTTCTTAAAATTTACTGTCCAAGGCTGATTTTCTGGATGTGAAGGTGTTCTTGGATGAACACAATCAGATTGGCACCTCTCTCTTCAGGAAAGACACATGGAAAAATCATCATTTACACAAAAGTAGTCTACACCCCAGACACATCTCCAGGAACATTATGAAGAATGAGATGACTTCATCTCATGGCTTTGCACCAAAGAATCAGATTTTGACAAGGAGAGACACTTTTTACAACAAAACTTGAAGGAGAGAGGCTACTTGAACCATGATATTGATGTGAGCCAAGAGGAACTATGGAATCTCAGATTGACTAAAGGCTTACCATATGTTAACAAGCAGCTACAACAGGAAACTCTTATGTGAGAGACAGACAATATCAACATAATGACTGTGTCAAGTTTATTTTGACTTACACCAATGATAATCGTCAGATTTGTGAACTGCTAAAAAAGTTTTGGCCAGTCCTAACCCAGGATAGTAAACTTTGCAAAATTGATGTTTGGTTCATGCAAATAAGTACTTATCTTCCAGCTTGTTGATTAGCAGTTTTCCGATTGGTTATTTGGCAGAACAAGCTGAAGCCGATTGGTTGTGTATATCTTTCAAAAGCATGTTGTTCCTGTTTCCATTTACGATCTGAAGAAGGTATTTCCGAAAGCGCTTATCATTTGAAAGGGATTTTATTTTTGTCTTGTCACGTTTTATGTCTCAAGTTTTCAGTAAATGATTTGTGTTTATCTTTTTTGTTGGATTTTAAAAGATGCCCTTTGGAATGAAGAATGCCTCAGGAACTTTCCAGAAGCTGTTAGATCATATCTTAGCAGGAGCAGAAGGGTTTGCCTTTGCTTACATGGATGATATTGCTATCTACAGCCATTCCTGGCAAGAGCACCTTCAGTATGTCAGGGAGGTGCTGGGCAGACTACAGAGGGCAGGGTTGACTATTAAGCCGAGAAAATGTCAGGTGGGTATGGCAGAGGTCTCCTACCTAGGACATAGAGTGGGGAGTGGTAAGATAAGGCCAGAACATGCCAAAGTGGAAGCTATTCAGGCATGGCCTGCACCTGTTACCAAAAAGCAGGTGAGGGCATTCTTAGGGACAGCAGGGTACTACAGAGAGTTTGTTCCCAATTATAGTACCATAGCTACTTCCCTCCCAGACCTGACAAGGAAGAACAGGCCAGATAAGGTAGTGTGGACCCCAGCATGTAAGCAGGCATTTCAGAAGCTTAAGGAAGCTTTGGGAGGACCCCCTGTGTTAGCCAGTCCAGACTACAGCAAAGACTTTGTTGTACAGGTGGATGCTTCAAACTGTGGGGCGGGGGCTGTACTTAGCCAGAGTTCTTCAGATGGAATACAGCACCCAGCGGTTTACCTCAGTCGTAGGCTCCAACCCAGGGAGGAATGCTATGCAGCAGTAGAAAAGGAATGTCTAGCCATAGTGTGGGCTCTACAATAACTTCAGCCTTATCTGTATGGAAGAAAATTCACTGTGATGACAGATCACAACCCTCTAACATGGTTAAACAGAGCCAGTCAGCAAAATGCCAAGTTGCTTAAATTGAGTTTGGGGTTGCAAGCATATGATATGTCAGTGCAGCACCGCAGTGGGAGTAGCAATGCCAATGCAGATGGGGTCTTAAGACAGGGAATGGAGTGAGGTACACCTAGATAGACCTGACACTCTCAAGAGATGTTTCTCCAGGGGCACTTGAAAAACTTGCTTGAGTTCCCCGGGGGGGGAGACATGTGACGATTGGGGAGAGATGGGCGAAGGCTGCCAGCCTAGTCAAATAGAATTTGATATATAATTCTATCAACTGTATAAATAAATGTAAAATACAGCCTTGTGTTTTTAAATGAAAGAAAAACACTGTAAAATGTGAACTTCAAGATTGTTACAACATTGCCCCCTTGCTGCAAAGAAAAACTTAGTCAAGCCTTTCAAATTTGTCTTTTGAAATTGAAATGATTTTATGACATTCTTTGATCTTTAAAGTTGGTTCCGGTCAGGCTGGCTGAAGACATTCTGTCTATTGTATTAACTAAGGACTAATTGCTTGAGTGTATACGTGAAATGTCTTTTAGTGTTATATTCTCCTGTGCAGGTGTTAGCTTGCTAAATAATGCAGTTTCTGAACTCAGAGCAGGTGTCAAGATGATGCAATATGAATACTGGGAAAACCTGTCAACATGATGTAATCTGGGGAGGACCCAGAGACATGTTTGTTAGTGATGTTTTATAAACTGTGTCTCAGAGAGAGATAGAAAGCATTTTGATCTTGGATATCTAACCCAGCACTGCTTATGCTCTTTATGTATGTATGTAGGGTTGTAGCACTGTATTTTTCTCTTAAGATTAGCTAAAGATTAGAAAGTTAGATTAAGTATTTTTCTATGTAATCAGATCTTTCCTACGCTATTATTTTACATTTCTGTGTAATCTCTGAACCCTTAGATATCTCTGTGGTGTAGTAGTTTTGTCTTGTGTTTTAATTATTTATTATTAAATATTTTTAAAACCTTCTACCTGTAGCTGATTTATGTAGAGATAAAGTATGCTTTAGAGTACATTATATATTTATAGAGTTTATTGTAATAAGCCCTTCCAATAAGCCTTGACTGCTAGTCATACTACCATTGTATAATAATATTGCACAGTAATAATTGGTCATCCTTTTAAGGGCCTTTTAGTAGCTGATATTATTAACTGGGTGGTGGCAGTAATTACTACTGTATAATCTGGGTAAAGGGGCACAGCTGGAGAATTTGTGTCACCCTTTCCCAGGAGAGTCTGTGAAGTTGTATAAATACTTATCTCAAAGTGTGTGTGTGTTATGTCAGCTACTTGGCAGGGACATGAAGCACTGGTTGGACAGAGAGGTTACTGGAGGTTCTAGCTTGCCCAGTTAGGCTGAGACCTGGACCCTATAGCTGTGCCAGTGGGGAGTCTTATTGTGGATCTGGTGAGCAAGGGAGCAGCCAGCCCCAGACTGACTGTGAGCTCTGTGTGCACTTAAGGGAAATTGTACTTTACTGTGTGTATTAGCTATCTTTTCCTCTTCTATGAGACAACCTCCCTGGTGTTAGTGGTGAGGATTGAGGCTCCTTGATTGCTGGGCCAGTGCATGGTCGTCACAAGCTCTAAAAGCCTTGTATAATATCTCTGTTTCCTACAGTCTCCTACATAGGTTCATAGGTGTGTACTAGGCTAATGGCTATGGAGCCTTTACAAGCCTAGCCCATAGGATTACCCTGGCATCGTGCCACCCAACATTAGTTCCCAGTACCTCTGTTGAGTAGAGCCACTGGAGTGAGCCCTGGGGTGAATTTTCTATTTCCCATCCACTCATCAAGATTTCTCTTGAAGAGGGCCAGTGACATGCTCTGTTTGACATGTGTGAGAAGTCTATTTCATAGCACAGACAGTCTCTGGGTTATGAACCTGTCCCTCCAGCGTGTTCTGTTGATTGTAGGAATGAGCTTGAGGTCTCTGGAGCATGTGGTGTGCAGGGATTGGGATTTCTTTAGATGTAGCATTTCTAACAGAACTGGGTCAGACATGGCTTTGTAAGTCAAGCAGAGATCACCTCTAAGTAGGCAATATGAAACAGAGAATAGTTGAAGTTTTTTGAGTCTGTCCATATAGGACAAGTATTTAAGGCCTTGGATCTTCTTTGTGAGGTACTTTTGTGGCCTCTCTAGTTGTTACAGGTGTCTAGTGAGGTACATGCCAAATGGGGTATTGTACTCGATGATTGGCTTAATGAGGGAAGAGTAGAGGGAGACAATGACCTCTTTCTTCCTGGATGCAAAACCCTTAGTAATGAGATGTGCCAAATATAAGGAAATGACCTCTTTCTTCCTGGATGCAAAACCCTTAGTAATGAGATGTGCCAAACAGAAGGACTTTCTGACCACAATGGCAATGTGGTGGTCAAAAGAGAGGTTGCTGTCAACCTGTGTTTCCAGATCTCTTATGACGCTTCTGTGCTCAGTGGACTACCATCGATGTAGCAATTCCCAAAAAGGTTGATGACACATTTTTTGGCATTGAGCTTAAGGCCATGGTTCTGACACTAGTTGTTGGTCTCAGTGAGGCCTTTCTGTAGGATGTCAGCATCACTTGGGGAGTTAATAACAGTGCCCAACTTGCAATCGTCTGTGAACTTTGTCAGCCAGAGTCCCTTTGTTTTGGCCTGGACTTTAGAGAAGTAGATACCAAACAGGGGAGGACCCAGGACCAAACCATGTGGGACTCCACTCATGACTGCTCATCAGTCTGACTTGGAGTCAGCTACTTTCACACTGTGGGTTTTATCTGTGAGCCAGTTTGAAACCCACCTAGTGATATAGGGGTCGATGCCTAGCTTAGTGAGTTTTTTTATGATTCCTGCATGGGGAATGGTATCAAAGGCCAGATCAAGCTAGGCTGTATGAACCACCTTGCCTGCATACACAGCTCTGGTGACTGATTCAAAAAAGTCGACCAAGTTGAGCAGGCATGATCTACCCTGCACAAAACCAAACTGTGGGATGCAGAGTTTGGAGATTCCCTATATCCTTGTTTATTAGGTCCATGATGATGCATTCCATACCTTTGAATATCAGACTTGTCAGGCTAATGAGGCAACAGTTCCCAGGGTCTGTAGTCACTTCTCCTTTGTGGAGAGGGATGACTGTAGCAGTGCACCATTTGGTAGGGACAAAGCCTGAGATGAGGCTGTGATTGAACAGGGCATACAGGTGAGGTGCCAGTTCACTCTGTAGTTCATGTAGAACACAGCCAGGGATATTGTCATGTCCCATAGAAGCTGTATTCTTGGCCTTGGACAGTGGTGTTTTAACCTGTGCAGCAGTAATACTGGGTGCCTGGCAATCTACTGGTATTGTGATTGGTCCTTTGGGGGGAGGGGTAAAGTTGGCACTGAATCTGTTAGCCAGTATATGCCATTGTGCAGTAGCACAGAGCAAATCTGGGTATTGCCGTGGAGATTCTTTACATAACTATAGAAGGCCTTGTGGTTGTCTTTACTATCTGCTGCAATTCTGTTTTCATAGCTAGCTTTAGAGGGTTTGATGAGGGATCTCAACTTTTTGTTGAGGCTGATAAGGGAGTTTTTCCAGTCTTGGGACTTCACCTTATTCCACATCAGTTTCTTCCTTCTGTTGTAGAGTTTGTTTATGGCAGGGGACCACCAGACTGGCTTCCTTTTTTGGAGGAGAGCATCTTGGTTCTATTGGGTATGGCGAGATCTATGCGTTTGTGTACGTGTTAGTACAGTGTATTGGTGTATGATTCGGTGGTCATGCAACTATTCTCCATTTGCATGGGTGCCGTGAAGTTAACCACCTCTGTTTTTAGGAGCCCAAAGTTAGCTTTGGAGAAGGTTTTCATGGTGGTTACCTTTGTGGGGGTGGGAGGGTGGGAAGGATGCAGATTTCCAAGGTGATTAGTTTGTGGTCAGATCTAACGAGGGAGGAGTTGACTATTGGTGTAAAGCAATGGTTGCTCATGTTAGTAATGACCAGGTCAAGGATGTTGCTACCTCTAGTGGGGGTAAGAACAAGCTGGTCCAGGGCATTGGAATTAATGAATTCCAGGAAATGTTGGGCAAGTGTACTGGTACATGAGTAGTTTTCCCAGTTAATGGATGGGTAGTTGAAGTCACCTAGTATGAGAGTGTTAGGTTGGACCCTAATATTTTCCAGGGTGCTTAGGAATTTGGAGTGTGAGTCTTAGGACATGGTTGAGGACCTATAGCAGGCTACAACCTGAATCGCTCTCTTACCCAGTGTTAGCTACACCTGAAGTATCTCTGATGCGTTATGTTGGGCTACCAGTCTGGAGGTGTGCATCCTTTATGAATATGGAAACACCACCACCTTTGGAGCTTCGGTCCAAGTTCTGGGTTCGAAAGGTATGGAATGAATTATAGCCTGGTAGTGTAAGGGTGCTTTCTGCCGCCTTGAACCAGGTCTCTGTTACAGCACAAATGTCGATGTTCTCCATTTTAAGGAGTGCTTCGAGTGAGTGCATTTTGAGATTTAGGCTTCTAGCATTGAGCAGCATGACCCTTAGATTGCATTTGTTTGTAGCTGTTACAGTAGAAATTTGGTCTTTGGAACACCACCTAAAAAAGCCACTATAGGGGTGTCAAGAGCCTTGGGCAGTATCCGGAAGCCCAGGGGTGTTAGATGCAGGTCATCTCTGGCAAAGCATCAAGGTCTGTCAATCATGTCATCCCAGGCAGATACTGGATCCCCTTAGAATGACACCAGAAACTTAGCCAATTGTTGAAATCAATCATTTTCTGATTGTACTGTAGTATCATTCTGGGTGATGGTAGGTATGCTGCTGAGGGCTAGGGTCATACCCACCTGGGCTACATAATCTGAGAGCTCCCCCATGTCTCTTTTCATGTAGTCCAGGAAGGTACATCTCAGGTCATTCACAACCACATGTACAATGACAGAGTCATATTTGTACCTGTTATTGAGGGACCTGAGTGCATGCATTACGTGATGGATCCTGGCACCTGACAGGCAGTTGACTGTTACTTTCTCCTTATTCAACCTAGTGAGTGGGACATCAGTGTTGCCTCACTATTGAGTCACCTATGACTAGTTTGTTGGGCATGCTGTTTTGTCTTAGGGGCTTTGGTTGAGTGGCACACTGTTTAGGAGAGTTATGTGTCTTGTGATTAGTGCTGTGTTGTAGTGGTCAAGTGTGTTTCTGCCTTGGAGATCTCTGCTGTTTGGGTAGATTTTTACTGAGATCCTCCGTGAAGGTGGGTGTGTGGTTTGTATTTTTATGTGAAGGCAGTGTTGGTGTGTGTTCTGGAGGGCTATGTGTTCCATGTGTTGTGGTGCAAGTGTTGACCTTCTCCTATTGACCAGGTATTCCAGTCTTGGCTGGAGAGTGCGTGGTTTCCAATTTGGATATATAAGTGCATCTCTCACAAGTCTGAATGTTGGGAGGTAAGATGCGAGGGTTGTCAGTGTACATTAGGCAGTTGCTACATTGCCTCAGGATGCCCAAGTTCACCAGGTTAATAGGAGAAAGCACAGGGAACTGACCTTTAGACATGCTTGGGGGGGATTAATAATATGTACTGGAGCTGTTTCCTTTTAGAACGTTTAGTACCAGTAGTACTTTTATGTGCTACAATAATTGCTACAAGAAGTCTGGTAAAATGCTAGACTAATAAGCTAGTAAAAGTGCAGGAGAGGGGAGAACTAGCAAATCTAAGGGAAAAATTGAAGTGCTGACTTTGGAACTGCTCAGAAAGGCAGGAGACAAGCGCAAACACGGGCTTTTAAACCAGAAAGTTTACAAAGATGTAAAAACTACTCAAACAACCAATAAACTATAATTTCTGGGCCAGAAACCACTCCTCTTGTGGTAGATAGGCTACCTAGTACTTGCCACTCCCACTGATAAGCTAGAAGTCTTCCCTCCAACACAGAAAGGCTTAGAGGGCTCAGAAGCTTACATACAACCCTGGATACAGCAAATCTGTGTCTGGACTAAACTAGTCACAGGAAAGGTGGGAAAAGTGCAAATGTGGGCTTTTAAACCAGAAAGTTGAAAGAGATGGAAAAACAGCTCAAATGGCCAATAAACTACAATTTCTGGGCCAGAAACCACTCTTCTTGTGGTAGATAGGCTACCTAGTGCTTACCACTCCTACTGACAAGCTAGAAGGCTTCCCTCCAACACAGAAAGGCTTGGGGGCTCAGAAGCTTATAAACAGTCCTGGATACAGCAAATCTGTATCTGGACTAGACTAGTTGCAGGAAAGGTGGGAAGCAAATGCAAATGTGGGCTTTTAAACCAGAAAGTTGAAAGAGATGGAAAAAACTGCCCAAACAGCCAATAAACTACAATTTCTGGCCAGAAACCACTCCTCTTGTTGTAGATAGGCTACCTAGTGCTTACCACTCCCACTGATAAGCTAGAAGGCTTCCCTCCAACACAGAAAGGCTTGGGGGGCTCAGATGCTTACAAACAGTCCTGGATACAGCTAATCTGGTATTTGGACTAGACTAGTACCAGAAAGTTGAAACAGATAGAAAAACTGCCCAAATGGCCAATAAACTACAACTTCTTGGCCAGAAACCACTCCTCTTGTGGTAGATAGGCTACCTAGTGCTTACCACTCCCACTGATAAGCTAGAAGGCCTCCCTCCAACACGGAAAGGCTTGGGGGGGCTCAGAAACTTACAAACAGTACTGAATACAGCAAATCTGTATCTGTACTAGACTAGTTACAGGAAAGGCAGGAAACAAGCTTATAATTTTTTTATTCTGAACCGAACTCAGTTATTGTTTTATTCACCTCTGAGCAGTTAAAAAGTGCCAAAAAAGTACTTAGCAGTTGAGAAGCACACTCAGTCAGAACACAAGGGGATTCTAGAAAAGTTTTTATCTTAGTAAAGCGGAGAGCAAGAAAGCAGGAACAGAAGATAATTCAAGGTTAAGAACATAAGTGGGTTGGCCTTCTCAAATGTTTTCTCTGTATTAGGTAGAATGAGCTAAGGACACTAGACTGGGAGGAGTGCCCTAGATCAGATTTACAGTAGGGGTGGGCAACTTCAAAACCACCATGTCTAAAAACAAAACACCAATAGGGAGGGGGTGCTGGGAAACTATAACAGCTACTAGGTACACTATTAGGCAGAAAACACTACAGAAATGTTTATCACAGCAGAAAAACAGCAGTGAGCCACCAAATTAAAGTTTTAAACAGATAAAGGAGCAATGATACTCTAGAGAATGCTTTTAACTGCAAACAAATCAGTTATATGATACACTCCTTGGCAGGAAATCAGAACAGACAGCAGGCCTCTATCCAGACTATGCTACCTGACTAGACACAGAAATCTCACAAAAATGCACAGAAAAGAAGAGATAGAGCACTCACAAACAGAAAATACAACTCTCAGTATGAAAAATAGTTTACAGTTAAGTAATTGAGTAAAATGCAATTACAGTAATGCAACACTATCTAGCAATGAAAAATACAGTTAAAACAGGATAAAACAGTGCACAAATCATGATCTATGCCTGGCCTACAAAGCTGAAATGACTCAATCTTCTTTGATTTACAACATATCCACAACACCAGTAGAGGCACAAATACAAGATCAATTGACTGAAATCTATATTCCAACCTAAATAAGAGTTGTTGGAGTGAGAGGTATCTATCCTAAATAATCCTTCACCTCTGGAACAAACTCCCATTTTTTAAAGCAATGCACTTCCATCAGTATCTTAAAGTTTAACTTAGATAAATGGATGGAAAACTAAATTTACCAGAAGCCTAGCTCTCTGTATCTATTATGGACTAGGGCAGCAAGAAGTTGTGTGTACCAGTGGGACTGCAGTGTCTAGGCTTCAAATAGCTTAACTGCTCTGTTATCTTGCAGCATCCTGAGAACCTTGATAGCATTTCTTTTGTTGATCTAGTTTGGAAACTGACACAGATTAATTACTGGTAGCGGACATATTGGTTGTGCATCACTGCTATGCTGTGTTACTAACAGGTATCACTGTTCTTCACTGTTGTGCAACCATGGAGTTAGTATATTTTGGCAAGATGGGTGTCACGGGCGCAAAGTCCCCGCACAGGGGTACAACAGGGCTTGCCCACTTGCAACAACACTTTTTTTTTGCAATTTTACAATTAATGTTTTGTTTGATATAAAAAAAATCAACAATACATTTCTTACACAAATGCAGTTTTTATTAAACACAAATAAAAAACAAAGAAAACCATACAATGCTCGACTTGAGGGATTACATGAGATACCTGCAATTCAGCCAGCGATGTTGACATGGATGGACTTTTATCCAGATGTAACTCTCATGCCACACTTCCATTTTGTTATCTGTCCGACTATCTGTGTCCTTCATTGTTCTACAGTGTGGTGATCTACTTGCCAAGGCAAGACATGAGTGCACTCACATTGACCTTTTCAGACATTTAATTATGTTTAGTTAATTCATTGTCAGGAAACAAAGTTACTCTTAGGACATTAAGTAACTTTCCCTGTTACTGCAGAAAACTGTATCTCTCATGCCATTGCATTTCATAAGATTTTGGAATGCTTTACTTGTTCTACAATATAATACAGTTTATGATAGCTTACAGCTAAACCTCTATTACAGAGAGATAAGAGTACAAATCACTTGGCTCAGTGAAAAGCAGTTACAGGACTTGTTGTGTCAGAGCAAACTCATGTTTGGCAGCTGACCAAATGTGATTAAACAGTTTTCCTTGAAAAGTTTAATAGAAAGTATACTAGAAGAGAAGTCACGCATACTGATTGTTATCCTTTTTTGCTGGCCTGTTTTAGTATACAGCAAAGATAGTAGATAGCATTATTTAAAAAAAAGGTTTATTGGTTTTCAAAACATGTCTCTGTACTACAAATAAACTATCAGATATTTACAATGTAATCATAGCAAAAGAAAACTGTACTGAACGTACATTAGCTGCAGAAGCTTTGAAATGTTATTGTCTTGCTTCCTTACTTGTAAATTTACTGACTATGAGTTCACACCTGTTTCCCACATACCAGCTAGTGTCAGCAATGTTTTAGATGTGTATAATGACATTCTTGGTTAAGTAGTAATGTTAACTAGCAACAATTAATGCACATCTAATTCTGCATTTAGCCAGAAGAGTTGTAAATATCTTCTAACACTCACTTTAGAAGTATAACTACTTATTTCCAGAGTTTAAAACTGAGAGCGTAATACAGGTCTTCTTTGCATATTAATAACATTATTCCAAAGTTTCCTAGCACCTTGGCTAAGAAGCATTCTGCATTAAAAAAAAAAAAAAAGCATAAATACAATTACCAATGAAAAGCGAGCAGATCATAATAGAACATTAACCCCTTAGGGTCACCATTTTATGCTTCCAGTATGAGACATTGAGTGAAAAGTCACAGAAGAAGCAACTTGCCAAGTACAGCTGCTTGAGAAGTCAACCCAATGATTAAAACAATTTTTGTAGAGGGCATGCTTCTGCAACCCCATACACTCAGACCTAAGAAGGGAGAAATCCCCCAACAGAAAGGAATCACTGCTGGCTCACGCTTAATATAGTAACTTTAGCAGCACTAGACAGGCTGAGTTTTACATTTTTAAATCAAAAGTGCTACTGTTTCTTAACTTATCTATTTATTAGTACTACCAAATATTTCTAAAACAGCTCTCAGTTTTGTTCAGTTCAGAATTAAGGCAGTTCATAAAATGCAAAGTTACTGGATTAACAAAATTCTTATTTCTGATATCCTTAATATGCTCATTAAACTATGTCTTGTTTGTCTTTGTCTGGGGCAGCACAAGGGTAAATCAAAATGCATATAACTGAGGAGGTGCTACAGCTGTTACCATTAGTCACATTAAACATGGATCTTACGTTAGTAATAATGTAAGAGCCAGTTATACTGTTTGGGATATTTACTGATCCTGTTTTTGTATTTCATCCCATTGTTCATGGCTATGTTATAAATTTGTCTTGGATTTTTCACATGAACCAACACTAATCATAAACATGCTGAATCTCCATTGGGGGTACTGTAACACAAAAAGAAAACTCCATCACCTAGTCATCCCAATGGATGATAAGCCTGAAAAATCCATTCTTCTACCCCACCACTTTAACTGGGCTTGGATTACTATTTAAACGTGGACTGTTGTGAGTTCACTAAGCAAGAGGAGAATGGAAGTAGATTGCCAGGCCTGTTTCTTTCATCTCTCACACACACACACACACACACACACACACACACACACACACACACACACACACACACACACACACACACACACACAGAATTTAGAGTCACCAGTCAACCTACTTGATAGCTTTGGATGTGGGAGGATATCAGAGCTCCTGGAGAAAGATCATTCAAATGCAAGGAGGACATGCATACTACACACAGAAGGAGCTCCAGCCAAGAATCAAACTGGAGAACCTGTTTCTGTGAGGTGATAATGCTGACCACTCTGTCACAGTGCCACCCTTAATATAAATATGAATCTCAAATAAGAAAAATCAAGCCTTTTTTTCGTAAAGGTGTAAAAACACCTGAATCCTACACTTGGAAGGCATAACCCTCTCTCTACCATAGACATCCAAACTACTTCTTCTAATCAATTCAAAGGTTACAAAATCCAGGAGAAAGGAACCCACTTCGGCTTTGTGATTAAAACCTAAAGCTTCTTTTTTCTGGTTATAAAGATATGGTGGATACACTATTAGATGTTAACAGGTAATGTCTCAGTTAACAGTACCTTAAGCAAGTTTTGTAATCGATGCTTCAAAGTTTCTGTTTTTTGGTAACCAACTTTTCTGCCCCTCCCTCGCACCACCTTAGTAATGGGTGCTAACCCTAACCCTAACACTGCCCCTTCCCTAAACTCTAACCCTACACCTTGACTTCTTAAAAGCTTCCAGTAACACTGCCACTCTACAAGACACACTCAGACACACAAAGATTCACAAACACACAAACAACATTACATCTATCCCCTAACCCTAAAACACATAAAGTCACACGTAAACATAAAACGCCTATCCTTCACTCATATCCAACTCTAACACTAACTCGCATACACAAGCATAAACACTCTCATCCCTCCAACCCCACATACCTGTTTCGATATTTGACTATCCGTATCGTAGACATTAAATCATGCCTACTGCGTTTGTCGAAGAAACAGTATTCGACCAAACACAGGGGAACCATATATAAATAGATAGATAGATAGATAGATAGATAGATAGATAGATAGATAGATAGACGTGTGTGTGTGTGTGTGTGTGTGTGTGTGTACATATATATATATATATATATATATATATATGTGTGTGTGTGTGTGTGTGTGTGTGTGTGTGTGTGTGTGTGTATATGCACATATATATATATATGCTGGACAATGACACAAGATATGGATTGTAACCAGTGTGCAGGCAATGGACAATAAAGCATGATATGTCTGCTCAAAATGTACAAATGAAAAGTACAGCCCTCTAGAAGTAACAGTGTATGTGCAGGTACATACACAGCGTCTGAAATGCTGGACTGTGTGGCAAAGGCTTCACTGTCTCACATATTCCATGCCTTAAAATACTGAAGGGAATATGCAATGGACATAAATCCCTGCTCTAATATTCCACCTTGACAAACTGAATGGCAAGTGCAGTGTCACCTAGCTGTATGACAGCTGACATCCCCATGCTATGCCAGTCATACCTGGCATAGTGATGGACAGTGGCACAAGCACTAATACATCATAATATGGTGGGCAGAAGAGACAGGTGTGCAGCTTCGGGGAGGCAATCATAAAACAGCAAGGCAACGGACAGTATAAACTGCTGGAGTACTATAGAGGAGGCTAACAGACTAACAAGCGTAACTATACTGGTACAATCACAAAACTGTACATTTTGTACTTTGGGGAATAACATGTAGAAGTCATACAAGCAATGCAGAACAATGGAAATATATGCAATAGTTACATTCTCTAACAGTATTACAAAGTTAAGTAGTGTAGTTCTAAGCAAGTACGTAGATAAAGAGCTGAAGCACAGATATAGCTATAGCTAAAAAGCCCATGTCAGACTTGAGGATAGAAAAGAAAAAAGCTTCCTTTTTATTACAGGTTATACCACAAACACAAAGTACAATTGCAGTTTTGGCATTCATTTCTGAATACTAGTACTGCACTACTGACTGAATGTCATCTGACATTTGTGTCCATTTAGCGCCTTGTGCAAATGGCAGCTGCTCTCTTTGCCCCATTCTAGCTAAGCTTCTGGTATACAGGTATGGCAGCAATACAGTACATGTACACTAACACTTCAGCCATCATGTCTGACTACTCTGGCAGGTGATTCTGTTCTCCACAATTTCTTCCCAAGCTGAAAGACACAAAGCAAAAAAAAAAAAACTAATGAGCACAGCATACCCATGGACAGCAAAAACATATTCTATGTGTACAATAAGGCCTAATTTAGTAAGATAAATGTGCAAGCATTTATATTTACTGTAGTACTCAGGCTGTCCTTCTGCCTAACCTCTTCTTCCTATTGGCAGAGATGGTCAGGGTGGTGCCTGTTAAGGTCATTCTAATAGCACTGGCACTGCTAAGTAGAGTAGAAGAAGCCTGTAGCATAACTCACCTCTTTGGCAATGCATATCAGGCATCCGCCTAGACTAGAGCCATCATATGTGTCTCCTATCAGGTACTTCTGGTGGTGTGTATAAAGCAAGCGTAGGAAAATATTCAATTCCTTGCTGCACTGTGCAGGATCTCTTTCACATTCAGGCCCCCTACAAACTATAACCCCTTGCCAGGCTGAAACTAGGAGTGAAGATGATTGCTGAGATACACCAATACATATTGCAGAAACAACATGATGGGCATCAGCTCTCACCATGGCAGCATAAGGCAGCCTGAGGACAATGAGCAGTGATGCAACTCAGACAGACATGCATGGATTACAGGTGACAATAGCTTGCCATTTATACAAGGTAGGACTGCTCAATCATCAAATACACTTTTTTCTATCTTGACAACACACAACAACCTATATTCCCTAAGCAGCATTGTCTCTGTCTGAATCGCTTGCAAGATTTTGTGAAACAGCATGAGTGCAGTGCAGTAAATGACCTGCCTACATATGTGCAGATAGTACAATGGAGTACCAGCAATGTGCATGGGCAGATGCAGAACCCATAGTGCAATATATGGCTGTCATCATGCTGCATTATTTGTGTGGTTCAAAAATATTTCAGTAATGTCACCTCACTAGTAAAATTGCTGTGCTACAGGGCCACTAGTAGTATGATAAAAGACACCACTGCACATACAATAGCATACTGAGCACTGATTCTTATTTCTCACACAGAATTCAATAGTGTCATATATAGGAAAAATGATTACAGCAGTTGTGGTTAGGAGGCACAGGCTATCAATTAGTGAGGATGTAGAATGTTTAATAGCAACCTGCATACACTGGGCAAAGAATGGGAGTGAGAATGGAGGATGCCAGAATACAGAACAAAGTACTGTCTTTCCCAAGCCTATATGTAGGATTGCTGACTGATGGAATTGTTGGAGTTGTCACTAACACAGTAAGGAAGGGAAATGTTGGAAGGAGCATTCTTTGCTACATGGGCCTAGCTCTTGTACACAGAGAAGGTGAATGATATAGGAAAGAACACACTTTATCCATGGCCATGGAGGTGTGGATGTTGGACTCACTTTGATGTTGTCTTAGAGTCATGGAGCTGTATAAACAGGTCAAAGGTCACATGTTGCATCATAATCTGTTTCCACACTGTTTCCACTGGCTTGCTGTGGGTACATGACCTTTTAGAACACTGTGTAGTAATCATATCACAAATTGTAGTCACAGCTTCAGCTGGGATGGTGGACAGTTAGAGGTGACAGGCAACACATTTTTGCCTATTCATTGACCATGGGTGTATGTCCCTGTGTACAGGTACTGCAGTGGTACCAAAATAGCAACAGTGGCTGGAGAAGTTTAAACCATCGGAGACAGAAATGCTATTACAGACCCTATGCTCACATGACAGGTGCATGTTGAATACAGACGAGGCAGAAAGGGACTTCAGGAAGTGTGTGTATGGCAGGACCTTCTGACACATGAATGCTGCTGGTGACCACAATAGAGGAGCACAACAAAGCTGCCTCAAGGTGATTGATATGACACATCATGCTAAATGAATGCCCAGGCAGCCACAAGGGAGAGAATGGTCACAGGTCGAGAACCACCATTACAACCACCCTCATGGACATAGGATAGCTCTCAGTGTCTCTATCTGGGGACAGAGAGAGGTTACTGACACCTGGTGGAGGCATGTTTATGGAAAGGCGGTTGGTGGTGATATTGTGTCTCTCTGTTGGGGATCCACTAGGTTGGTATGACATATGCTGCTACCAATGTAGTGTGGTTCACCAATCTCATGAGCTGTATGTGGTGAACATCTCCAGATCTCACCCACAAGTATGTCCAAGATGCCACTTCTGTGACCTCTGCCACAAGGACAGCATATGCTCATTTTGTTTTTACTATGTTACATGTAATTGTGTTGTAGCCGTGGGATGTGGGATTGTCACAGTTCATTTATGCACGTGGGTGTTTCTCTGCTGCTTTCACAGGTGCTACAGGCATGACGTCAGTTTTAGCAGAGCAGGACATTCCAGATGTCAGTGCATTACTGGTGCCTGACATTGATGGTGACCTGATAATAACACAATTAGACAGCACAGTGCCACTGTCAGCAATGTGTCTATGGGTAATCATCGAAAGAAATAAATGTCGAACAGCTTTTCATCAAACAGTAATCATTGAATGGCCATCCATTGAATGTGCAGTTGTGAGATGGGGAAAGTAACTACTTGGTCAACACTTCCCTGCCTCATGTACAGCAATATTAAAATCCCATTTTCCCCACTATAGTGTGGTCTTGGAGTTGGTATGTATAGTTAGGGGGGATGCGGGGAGAAGACCTCCACCTGGGTGGGTTTGAAATACTGCTGTACAAGAGATGGGGAAGTGTTGGCCAAGTAGTTACTTTCCCCATCTCACGACTGTGTGTTCGATGGATGGCCATTCGATGATTAAATTTCGATGAATAGATGTTCAATATTTCTTTCTTTCTATGATTAACCATTGAACCATCAACGACAGTTACAGTGGAGGGCACACCATCACTTACATCCATTGTCAAGGTTGTAGTGGCTATGGACCATGTGCATCCTGTGCAGTTCCCCAAACTGGTACCCCCCTCAACTTTAAGTTGAGGACAAAAAATAAAAAGAGATCTTAATCTTCATCAGGGAATACATAAAACTAAATGGAGAGATGAGTTCTTCACTCATTACCTCCCCCTGCACTGGAATAGACTCCCTTTACATGTCAAGCAGTGTGATACCCTGTCAGCCTTCAAACATAGCCTAGACAACTGGATATATGTGCTAAAATACAATCTGGAATTTACAGGCTTTGCCCTCCTTGAAAAGGTTGGTGGTGCCTGAGGATGGTTATTGGCAAGGCTCACATGGATGAGTTAAGACAGGCAGTGGGTGGCAATGAAGAGTTACCAAATAGCTGGGTAACTACAGTAGAGCTAGTAAGGGAGACGGCTAGAAAGGTGCTTGGCATGACATTTGGACAGAGGAAGGACGACAAGGAGACATGGTGGTGGAATGAGGAAGTACAGGAGAGTATATAGAGAAAGAGGTTGGCAAAGAAGAAGTGAGATTATCAGAGAGATGAAGAAAGCAGACAGGAGTATAAGGAGATGAGGTGCATGACAAAGAGAGAGGTGGCGAAGGCTAAGGATAAGGCATATGAAGAGTTGTATGAAAGGTTGGACACTAAGGAGGGAGAAAAAGACCTGCACCGATTGGCTAGACAGAGGGATCGAGCTAGGAAAGATGTGCAGCAGGTAAAGATGATAAAGGATAATGAGGGAAACATAGTCACAAGTGAGGAGAGTGTGTTGAGGAGATGGAAAGAGTACTTTGAGGGGTTGATAATGAAGAGAATGAGAGGGAAAGAAGGTTGGATGATGTGTGGATAGTGAATCATGAAGTACAATGGATTAGCAAGGAGGAAGTAAGGATAGCTATGAAGAGGATGAAGGATGAAGAATGGAAGGGCTGTTGGTCCAGATGACATACCTGTGGAAGCATGGAGGTGTTTAGGTGAAATGGCAGTGGAGTTTTTAACCAGATTGTTTAATGAAATCTTGGAAAATGAGAGAATGCCTGAGGAATGGAGAAGAAGTGTTTTGGTACCGATTTTTAAGAATAAGGGTGATGTGCAGAGCTGTAGTAACTAAAGAGGGATTAAATTGATCAGTCACAGCATGAAGTTATGGGAAAGAGTAGTGGAAGCTAGGATGAGAAGGGACGTGATGATTAGTGATCAGCAGTATGGTTTCATGCTGGGAAAGAACACTACAGATGCGATGTTTGCTCTGAGAGTGTTGATGGAGAAGTACAGAGAAGGTCAGAATGAGTTGCATTGTGTTTTTGTAAACTTAGAGAAAGCATATGACAGGGTGCCTAGAGAGGAGTTGTTTTATTGTATGAGGAAGTCAGGAGTGTCAGAGAAGTATGTAAGACTGGTACAGGATATGTACGAGGGTAGTGTGACAGCGGTGAGGTCTGCAGTGGGAGTGATGGATGCATTTAAGGTGGAGGTGGGATTACATCAAGGATCAGCTCTGAGCCCTTTCTTATTTGCAATGGTGATGGACAGGTTGACAGACAAAATCAGACAGGAGTCCCCATGGACTATGATGTTTGCAGATGACATTGTGATCTGTAGTGAGAGTAGGGAACAGGTGGAGATTACCCTGGATAGATGGAGATATGCTCTAGACAGAAGAGGAATGAAGATCAGCAGGACTAAGACAGAATCTATGTGTGTGAATGAGAGGGAGGATAGAGGAATGGTGAGGCTGCAAGGAGTAGAGGTGGCGAAGGTGGATGAGTTTAAATACTTGGGATCAATAGTTCAGAGTAATGGTGAGTGTGAAAGAGAGGTGAAGAAGAGAGTACAGGCAGGATGAAGTGGGTGGAGAAGCATGTCAGGAGTGATTTGTGACAGACGAATATCAGTAAGAGTGAAAGGGAAGGTCTACAAGAGGGTAGTGAGACCAGCTATGTTATATGGATTGGAGACAGTGGCATTGACAAAAGGGCAGGAGTTTGAGCTGGATGTGGCAGAGTTAAAGATGTTAAGATTTGCAATGGGTGCGACAAGGGTGGACAGGATTAGGAATAAGTATATTAGAGGGTCAGCCCAGGTTGGAAGGCTTGGAGACAAAGCCAGAGAGGCAAGATTACGTTGGTTTGGACATGTGCTGAGGAGGGATGCTGAGTATATTGGGAAAAAGATGCTAAGGATGAAGTTACCAGGTAACAGGAAAAGAGGAAGGCCTAATATAAGGTTTATGGATGTGGTGAGAGAGGACATGCAGGTGGTTGGTGTGACAGAGCAAGATGCAGAGGACAGGAAGAAATGGAAACAGATGATCTGCTGTGGCGACCCCTAACGGGAACAGCCGAAAGAAGATGATGATGACATGGCCTCTGGTATAATAGCTTTGTATTTCCCATGATTCCTGTGATGCATCCCCACTGTATATAGATGCACAGGCCATTTCTTCCTATTCAGATGTGTCAGTGTACATACTATTTACTATTCAGATGTGTCAGTGTACATACTATTTACTCCTTTACTTTTACATTTGCCACAGAGATCTGGGTTTCATTTAAAACATTTATTTCAAATTTTACAGTAAAAAAAACACAGACAGCTGCTTTCTGAACAAAACTCTTTCATTGAAAACAGACTTAACATGGGAAACAGCAAACTTCTCTTCCCGATACTCATATTTTTTTGAAAATGCATCTGGTAACCCATTAAACTACAAGAGACATGCTGGGATTCATAGTCAAATAACACATACAGAAGTCCTAATTAGCATCGGTGTGAAGGTGCAGGAATTCAACAGAAAAATGTGTAATGCACTTGCTAACAGCCTGGAGGAACATGCTGTATGCAAGTGTCCCTTTTCTGGATCAGCCCAGGAGCACTGTCTGGTAAAGTAGCTTGGCAGTGTCACATGGAAGACTAATGAAAGCTGAGGGACACAAACCATGTACTACAGGAAGCAGCTCTTTAACAGCTAAAATCCTTACTCATTTGCAGTAAGAGCTGCACAAACTGCTGGACCCCAAACACACTGCATTTCACACCTGTGTGCCTGCAAAAAAAAAAATAAATAAAAATGTATTTATTACATTAAACATTGAAAAAAAGAAAACATTAAGGGAGGCCTGGCATTTGGTGTAGGGGACTAAGGCTCTTGCATCCCATTGTTAAAGTTTAGGGTTTGACTCTGAGCAAGTCACTTAACTAAACAATGCAAGTCACTTAACTAAGCAATGCCCTCCAACTGGGATATCATACACACACACTTTCCCAAGTCTGGTGTCAAGGAAGAACTGCTCTGCACTTTCAAATCTCTCTCAACACATGTTGCCAAAGAACTGCTTCAGATCTCCTGGGAGAGCCAACTGCTTCAAAGCTCTTGCATATTATGTTTCTCTGCTGTCAAAGAACTACTTCAAATCTCACACTATGGAAATCTTTTATATGCTGTTTATGCATTTCATGCAAGCTGACACTGGTATGAGACAACATGATTTTTTAAATAAATGCAGAGCATTTTTAATAGCTAAGATGGAGCATTTTGTTTATTCTTTAAAGCAAAGACAGAGATTATTTTATAGTTAAGCCAGAGCATTGTTTTAATTGTTTAAAGTTGTGCTGCTCCCCTCAGTCAGCACCAGGCCCTAGGCAGCTGCCTAGGTCATGTTATGCTGTATCTGGCTCTTTTCCACCTATGTAGCCATTGCTGTTCCTTGTCACTGTGCCGTACCCCACCACTGTGAATGACAAGTCTGCCATCCTAATACCTCTGTGTTTATGCAAATTACAACTATGCACTACCAACCCCTTTGTGTTATGCGGATTAGGTAATATCTGAACACAGCATTGCCAATCTATACACTGTACTGTGGAAAGCCCATTTATAACATTTCCTGCATTGGTTTTCATCTTTGTTGTCTCTATTATGGCCCACAGTCATGGACCAAACATTGCCTCTTTTTCAGTACTGCAGCATAGTTTGACAACATCAGCCTTGCATTTTGTTCCCCAGCAGCCAGTTTATCCAATAACTCCTTGACCAGCACCTCCTCTGCTGTTGACTATGGTCTGTAAAACATTCTGGTGGTAAACTCATGTTGTTGTTTGCATAAAACTGTTGCGCAGCATTGCAGATGACAAATACCTTGCTGCAGGTCTCTTGAGCATACAGCAGTGCACCACCAGTGGTATCTAGGCAATGGATTTGGACCTTCAACACACTCAATGATGCTGTGGCTCTGGCTCTGTACCAAGGTGGTGTTGTGAGATGTCTCAACCATGGTCTGTGGGGTGCATATCTGTGTTATGGCAATAGCTCCATGATGTATCCTACGTATGTCTCTGAATCAGCCCCGACCTATGCATCACCGCTCAACATACGATTTCACTTAATGCAGTCTGCTATTTATGACTAAATCTTGGGGTGTGACTTTTTTTAATATACTGGTACCAGATGTAGTTAAAGCAAAGGATTGTCCCCTTAATCTGACTGGAGAATTATCTGTTGTTAACTATATACCATTTATTTTTATATTCCATTTAAAAATTACTCTTAGTTTCTCCCAATAATCTCTTTAATCTTTTTAATACTTTTCTAATCAAGTTAAAATGAACAGAAAACTTAGAAGAGAAAACACAGGTAATGGGAGACTTATAAGTCCCCCCGCACCAAGAAAAATGTCTCCATCTTCCCTCTATTTTTATCTGTGTAACCATATTTTTTGTAAGATAATATCTTTTAAATATGTTGGTAATACATCTAGATGTTTCAGAAAATGTCATATGCTCTCTAGTATTTCTGTTAACTCTGTCAAACTGATCTTTAGCTATACCTCTTTTAACAGTGGAGAATGACACGTTATTGTAATATAGCACAATAATAATAATTAAGAATGTAATTTTAGCTGCCTTTTAGTTACTACATTATACTGATATTTGTCATTTCGTTTATAGATTTCACCATCTAAGAACAGTATATGAGAACAGGGAAAACCAAACATAATCTGCAGGTTGAATTAATTATTATTTATATATTGCTAAAACTCCTTTAAATCTACTTTGCTTCTATTCCACCAGGAAAAAAATCAGTGACTCTTACATACACACACACACACACATATATATATATATATATATATATATATATATATATATATATATATATATATATATATATATATACATATACATACAAACTCTGCTTATTTCTAAAACTATACTCTTTTGACAAAATCAAGTCATGATGCCTAATGGACATAAAAATATTTTCAGATCAGGAGGCCATGATGATTCCCAAGGCTATCTCCTGAGTCTGCCTATAACCACATTAACTACATAAAAAAGTTTGCATTCTAACATTATTTTAAATATGCTTGTTTAAATAAATAGTACACTTTATTAGTCACCTCCTTTGTGCTTCTAAACTAAATATACACATACACACACCTGTGTGTTTGTGTTTTGCATCAGGCGACTCATAAATTGCATACTTGTTTTTGTAGCCAGTGCATGTGTTATTATGTATACAATTTCAGTGCCATTATGCATTAAGGACTATATCCATTTAAAAGGCATTATCACATTTCTGATAAGAATTGTATTTATGTGTCAATAAACTTACAGAACGCTAACAGCACTAGCTAAACATATAAATGACATTTTATCATAGAACTATTTTCCTTTTTTGTTAAGACCATTGAGGACTTTGACATTACCATAAAAAACTGTTAATAATTAACAAATAGCATAAAACTCTATTATCAGCACAAGCTTATTCATAGAATAAAAGCTGTAAACAAACATTGCCTCTGAGTCTGCACACCTACTGTATTTTTTCTTTAAATCTGCTCCAGCTGAATAGCTTACTGACCTTAACCTGGCCCGCCTTCCTAAGTTATTCTCAGCTTCATTTCATTAATGTACTGAAATTTCAAGATAGATAATATTCTGGTAATGGTCACATTACAGGCTAACGGAACTACTTAACTAAAGATATTGTAGCAAGGCAGGAGCAAAACTGTTTGGATTATTTTAATATTGATTCCTTTGTGTTAGTAGCGCAAGATTGTTAATGTTAGCTAATCTGACATTTTAGCTGCTTCCTTACTTTTGATAGACACACAATAGGTCAAACTGTAGTACATTGTACACAAATGGTTGAACATCCATGTGAGTGACCATTGAAGGAAAAACGACAGCAAGAACATCAACATCAAAATATTAAAGGATGGCAATGTGATACCAGAGAGCATATAGTACAATAGGCTAAGAAACACTTTTACATCTCCTGCTGCCCTACTGTTCACTGTTTTAATGGTGTAAATCACAGACTTTGAAAAGTGTTGTCAGTGGTTTGAATCCTGAACAACTTTTTTTTCCGTTTTTGCCATCCCGTCGAACCATGGACCATTCAATAAAATGATCACAGTGGTGGAAAAGGCACTGTTTCTTTTGTACTTCAGTGGTGTGGACTTTATTGTTGCGCGTTGCTGTACTTTTTCATTGTTGTTGCTAAATGTATTTACTATTACTCCTTCAGCATTTATGTATTATTGTTCTATTACTCTTACTACATTTATTTAACTATTTTGCACTAGTTACTCCATTTGGTGACAAGGTGTTAGGAAGCCGATTACCTCAATGTTCTTTTTCACTTTTACCATAACGTTACTGCAGTCATTTTCTTCAATAGTCGTTCACTTAAATGTCTGACCATTTTGTCTGACATACTACAATTCAACCTATTATGCATTGATCGAAAGTTAGGTTACCCATTATAGCATTACATTCAGTTAGCAATTATGTAGTGTAGTAAAAAATTGGGGACATCACATAGAAGTGAATACTTGTACTTTACTGAAAGACAATATTAAACTGTTAAAAAAGTGTCAAACACCTGTTTTAGGTAACTAAAAACCTTTGATCATTAGGCCACACTGATTGCTGGAACCATATAGATTACATTGGAAGACATTAAAAAATAAAAGCTGGCATGCAGCGATCAGTACTACCTTATATCCAATGATGAGAAATAGGCAAGTGAAAAATGAAAATAATTGTGGCAGCATGTTTAAGTTATTTACAAAATGTTATTAAAATGTTGCCATTTTTTGCGTCCATTCTTATTAAAACTGACATTCTTTGTTATGACTTCCAGCCTACTTTTATGAAAAATAATTCAGAAAGAATGGAAACAAGGAACGCTTTGGCTAACTACTGATGTTAATTTTATGAATACACGGCATTAAACAAATATGTAGGTGAGAGTATTTCTGTAAAATATATGTGCACTTAAGGAATTTTGCATAACTTATTATTTATTTATTTTTTAATGATGATAAATACAGAGATATGGGGATACAGTTTCCATCCCTGTGTACATATTTATTTATGGATTTAATGTAAGAAGAATACATATACCTATGTACATTTTAGAGACAGGTTACCGAACATTCTAGATATACTGGTGACTTGCTGCTTTATATAGAGGGAATAAAGACAGTGCAAATACATTTGTAGTGCACTTATATAATGACAGATTTGGTCTTAAATTTATTTATTAATTATTTAGATGTTACACTTATAGGGGGTTGGCGCAGAAAAATTAATAGCATCTTATACAGAAAGTCAATGAATGCTAATATGCCTCTGCATACACCAATTTCCCATCCATCGCACGGCATAGTAGCTTTTCCTTATGGAGAGTTGCTAAGAGCAAGAATAATATGTAGTGAGAGGGAATAGTTTTTACAGTAAGAAAGTGGGATTAAAAAGATTTTTGAGTATAGGGTATGATGCTGCAATTGTAAAAAAAAATGTTTACTAGAAAGTTAGCATGAAAACTAGGACTCAATCCTTATGTAAAGATGATAGTTTTATCATAAATATGAAATATAATAGATGAAAAATAATGAATATAATGACCATCATTTTGTAACAGAGTTTTGTGTGTTAGCTGACTGATCTGTGTAAGTTATTAAAGCTGCCAGAATTCTTAAGAAATGATGCTAGAAAAATTATTCTCAAAAATAAAAAATAAAAGTATTTCTTATGGTACAAATTCTCTGTCTCCCTCACTCTCTCTCTCTCTTTCTTTCTATATATATATATATATATATATATATATATATATATATGTGTGTGTGTGTGTGTGTGTGTGTGTGTGTGTGTGTGTGTGGTTCTAGTTTTCTAGTTAACTACATCACAGATCCAGTAAACTGGAATTTAAAAAATTGACCGTACATGGTTAGAACATAAAAAAAGGGAAAATATATATATATATATATAGGCCTGGGACTAATGCGCGAATGACCGGACATACTTACATGAAAGTGCTTTTCACCGAAGAAGCACTTTCCTGGAAGTATGCCTGGAGGTAGAGGGAGTTGTGGTGGAGTGACTGTTGCAGAGATTGTACTACGGTGTTGTTAAGGGAATTTTTCCTTTTTCCCCACTATAGTGCGATCTCGGAGTCAGAATAATAAAGTAGGGGGGTGTGGGGGTGGCAGGGGGGGCTTGCCCCCCTGCATAAATGTTAATTTACTTTTTTTTTGTTTGTTTTTTTTTTTTATTTTAACACACTTTAGCGAAAGGGCTTTTTCGGTGAAAAGCGTTTTCACTAAAGTGTGTTCGGTGATAATCTATATATATATATATATATATATATATATATATATATATATATATATATATATATATATATATATATATATATATAGGTTTACTATTGAAATGTCAAACGGCACTACATCGACTGTACTATAGTCGAACACGGAAGTTCAAAAATAGTAATGTCGATGACAAAAAAACAATCTAGGACTGTGTTTTAACATGGTTCGAGGTAGGGGAGATGTTTGTAGTCCTGAATAATATTGAACACCTACCTCGACCCATGTTAAAACCATTCCTAGATTTTTTTTTGATGTTGACATTACTATTTTCGAACTTCCGTGTTCGACTATAGTACAGTCGACGTAGTGCCGTTCGACATTTTAATAGTAAACCATATATATATATATATATATATCTACACACACATACACACACACACATATATATATCTATATATATGTGTGTATATATATATATATATATATATATATATATATATATATATACATATATATATATATACATATATATATATATATATATATATATATATATATATATATATATATATATATATATATACATATATACACACACACACACACACACACACTCACACACACACATATGTGTATATATATATATATATATATATATATATATATATATATATATATATATATATATATATATATATATATATATATATATATATATATATATATATATATATATATATATATATATATATATATATATATATATATATATATATATATATATATATATATATATATATATATATATATATATATATATATATATATATATATATATATATATATATATATATATATATATATATGTATATCAGCCAAAATGTAAACAGCATGCACCAAGGAAGGGCGACCAGCACTTGACTACTGCAATATAAGAAATTTATTGATCCAAATCCACATAGTTACAGAATAAGTCTGATAAGCACAAACACACACACACACATACACACACACACATATATATATATATATATGCATATATATATATATATATATATATATATATATATATATATATATATATGCAAATCTATAAATATACATTAATATATATATATATATATATATATATATATATATATATATATATATATTTATATATATGGATCTAGGACTTTTGCACAAAAGTGCAAAAACCTGAATCCATTATCACCGAACACACTTTAACGCTTTCATTAAAGTGCATTAAAAAAAATCTACGTTTATGCAGGGGGCAAGCCCCCTTGCACCCCCCCATGTGGGGGGCTGTGCCTCTCACCCCCCTCACTTTAATATTCTCACTCCGAGATCGCACTAAAGTGGGGAAAAGGGAATTTTCCCTTACCCACTCTGTAGTATGATCTCCGGAACAGGCATACTTACGCGAAAGTGCTTTTCGGTGAGAAACACTTTTGCGTAAATATGCCCCACCGATAATCATTTGGTGGAAAGTGCATTCAGGGATCTGTACGGATCCCATATATATATGTATATATATATATATATATATATATATATATATATATATATATATATATATATATCACACACACACACACACACACACACACACACACACACACACACACATATATATATATATATGTGTGTGTGTGTGTGTGTGTGTGTGTGTGTGTGTGTGTGTTATCTATATATATATATATATATATATATATATATATATATATATATCAAAAAATGGAAAACTTGTACAGAAATGATATCAGGATACAAATTTTTCATCGAATGTGATCTAAGTGCTCTTGGATTAAAGCCTTTGTTGAAATTTGCATGGCTTTTTATGCGGAAAATAGAAAAGTATAGATTACTTGTTACTGTTATGTATAAGTCTGACAAGGGCAAAAGTACTAATCTCTTGTTTTAACTTAATAAATTGTGTTTTAAAGAAGCAACACCAGCTTGAATCCTGTTTTTTTTTTTTAATAATAATGCAAAGTGATATTTGTCACTAATCTTAAATAAGTTACAACAATCGTCCATTTTAGTAATTCATATGCCAACATCATCCTCTACAACAAGTTTTCCTTTTTTTTGCTTTGTTCTTCCATAAGAAAAGTATGCACTACCCTTAAGCTTGAAAAACTACATTTCCTCAGTACTTGGTTAAGTTATTTGATTTTATATGCATAAAGATATATATATATATATATATATATATATATATATATATATATATGGTTTCACTTTAGAATCCTGAAATATCACAGTCCTGAACTTCATAATCCAGAAGCTCAAAATCCTGAATCCTAAAATACTGATAATATACAGGATGCAAAGAATGACAATATTCCAGTACAGGGAATCACAGAAACACATTCAAGACAAAGGCTAGCACTTTTCACCAAGTATAGACAGGAGGGCAAGCCCCTCACTCCCCCCTGCTAATTAACTGTATGAACTCCAAGACTGCACTCCACAGAAAAAAATGGCAAACATACCATCACATGTGTCATGACTGCCTGTTGTAACCTTAGTAATGTTCCCTTTTAACTTGCTATACTACAACATAACTCATGGTAGTGTAGTGAAGTGCACAAAGGCACTTGAAGCTGTTGAAGACTGGGGGGGGCGGAGGGTGAGAGGGGCACTTAGTGATCTAAACAGGGCAATTTTTTATAACTATTTACTACAACAACAATGGTTCATTTGGAGGACTTTTTAAGCTTAGCCAATTCCCTTTTGGTGCGTGATTCTTGAATTAACATTTTCTGATTGGTCTTACCTGTCCCATGGCTGATAACTGTATATTAGTCCTAGTGAGAATAACTGTGATCATTCCATAGATAATTTGCAGGGACACATATAAGGGCTGCATTAGGAACTGCCTCTATCCATTAGTGGCATGAGGGGCAATCCTGGAGTACATTTTCTATTGCCCATCCTTAAATCCAAGTTGCATTTCTGGATTTTATTTTTTTACATTTTATAGCACAATGCACAAACACTAACATATATCTGCTAAACAAAGCAATACTATCTCACAATGAAAATAGACTTGGTATTAAAACTTATTTGTCCTTGAAACTCACATTCATTGAAATAGCATTAAAACCCACACCACAGCCAAAGAAAATGCATCTGGCCAGTGGTGGATAAAGATTACCTTTCAGCTGTTTTCAAATAAGAGGCTCCTTGCACACAAAACAAGAAACATACATGCAGTCTTTGATACACCTTCCTGACTTTATTAAATTATATTCCTTGTATAATAAAGCACACTTGTTAGACTTAAGTTATAACGCAATTTAAATTTGTTTGAACATTTTTCCAGTAGGCAATGAAGCAAAATGCATGCACCGATAATGACAAAACTGCCCTATTCAGAACACTTCCATGATAACAGTCTACTTCTACACACACACACACACACACACACACACACACACACACATATATATATATATATATATATATATATATATATATATATATATATATATATATATATATATATATATATCATAGGCATGTTGCACAGCTTCTTGCATTTATTTTCAATTGGGGGGGGGGGCAAAAGGCCAAACACCAGGGACACATTTTAAACATTGCTTGTATAATTTTGGAAAGTTGCTTGCATAAAATGCTATGTTATCACTGTACATTTCACTGCCAAGTCTTGAACCCAGAACTCTGTGCATTACAGTCAGACCAACATACCACTAAGCTAAATCAGCAGTTTCCTGAAAGACAGGAAGACAAACTTAAATGGCTATCATTTAGTGAATTCAGTTCTCTCTTATCACCATAGCTCTCATCCTTCTAGCACAAAAATACAGAACAAAGCCAATAATGGGGGAATACAGCCCCAAAATAGGGACACATTTCAAATACTGAAAGGTGCAGGGTTTGAGCCTGTGTATCTCTAGCCACCAGATGTATCCTGTTGGGGGCATTTACACACACACACACACACACACACACACACACACACACACACACACACACACACACACACACACTCTCTGCTGCAGACACTGCCTTCTGCCTGAATGGGTTGGAATAAAATAAATCCTTCTGCCGTAAAGAATAAAGAAATCTGCCTGTCCTTGCAAAAGTGTTAAGTGTTGGGGGGGTGCCCCTCCCCCATTGCTCTATGGGTCCGGTGCCCATGGAAGTGTTCCTCTTCATCATTGTCATCCAAGTCTAAATTGTAACATCTATGAAGGTGTTACAGCTATCTCAGTTGCATTTTCCATTTAATGCTGCTATTCTATTCCACCATTGTTCTAAATCCTTTTACCTTTTCACCTGAGTACACATGGATACTATTTTACACATATTTACAGTGTCTTGCCTCTGTTATGTTTCACTTGTTCCATTAGAATTAAGCATAACTGTCAGGCACCTATCTTTAGAGTCAGGAGCAAATCTAAAAGAAATGGGGAACAAAGATCTTAATCAATAACATTTAATAAATAGTGGCATTACTGCCTTAGGAAGTCAGCATTCATTTGTTGAAATAAATAAACTCTGTACCTGTAATGGCAAACACTACTTGCTGAGTGAAATCCACCACCCTCCCTCCCAAAAAGTTACCAATTTTAGAAGATCAAATTTCTGAGCAAAAATTAGGGCTATTCTTGAAAAGGAAGAAGAGTCAAAAGGTAGGTATCTGATTCAGCCGATGATCTTTTTGTGCGTTGGATAGTACTCTGAAGGAACCAGTGCTGATGATCTACAGGGGGATTCCCAGTCAGCTGATGATCTACGGGGGAATTCCCAGTCAGCTGATGATCTACAGCGGGATTCTCAGTCAGCGGTTCATACTTCACCATTTAGGCCAAAACAAGTTCTTTGTATCACGTTTTCCTGAACCACACAACATTTCTGCACCAAACCATTACAAAGTGCCAGTCTTAAATCTTGATTTGTTACTTTCCTCCGACTCCTTCCAGTTATGCTTCCTCACTCAGTCCTTTCCATTTCATGTTCTTCTTGGTTTTCATAATTCATTGGCCCTGTTTTTGTAGTAGGCGCATTAATTTAAATTAAAAAAAATGCTTCGATCAGTGTGGACAATTTTTTATCAATTTGACATCAATTTATTTTTTCTTACCTTAGCCTTATTATAATATATCGAACTCTTGTAATTAGTCAAAGATATGTTTAGCAAAAGATATTTATGAGCACAAATTGTACTCAAAGAATAACACAGCATCATGAATACTGCCACGAAGAAGACAATTCTATTTGCAGTTCAGACATGCAGTTACATCTTTTCCTTTTGCCTATTTTCTAGCAAAGCTCTGTTGTACTTCATGAGAGACATGTGTGTGTGTGTGTGTGTGTGTGTGTGTGTGTGTGTGTGTGTGTGTGTGTGTGTGTGTGCACGTGTGTGTGTAGGCTGAGATGACTGTCAATCTTCCACTTACCCCTAGACTAATAAGCAAAGGCTGCAACATTGGATCGGGGCAGACAAGCCAGCAAAGATATGACTGAAAATATGGGAAGGGGCGACACTAGCCACAAGGGATATAACTGAAGACTTGGGATAGGGTGAACACTAGTTACCAGGAACTACACTGCAATCACGTGCCCCAATGGCACTTACATGTAATGTAGGTTTGGGGTAACACTAGACACCAGGGCTACTCATACTGCAAATCTTAAAGGCACTTATTAACAAAAGAAAAAAGTGGAACAGGGAACCACTAACCACTAGATATAACTCCTTAGTTACATGCCTTAACAGCACTTAGGAGCATAAGGAAACCACTAGCTGGGATACCAGGGAGAGCTCTGAAGATATGAATGGAGAGAACACTAGACACAAGGGATAACTTAATGAGAAAAAAAATGTAATGAGGGGAACCACTAGAAACCAGGGATACTATATGTAGCGTAGCATACAGGCACTAAAAATGGATTCCAAAACTGTACCCTTTAACCTTCCACAGTCCTCAGCACCACTGCTAGACATCAGAGACCTAATGTAAAATACATTAAGAATTAAAAAAAAAAGTGCTAATGCACCCCTGCCACAAGACACGTCAGCATTAACCCAGTATACCAACTTAGAAGTTAGTGCAGCAGGGATTTTTTTTAATATAATGATGATCTCTGGTATTATTCAATGCCTGCAATAGTTTATGACTTTCAAAGGAGGTCAGAGAACATTAGCCATACCTTTCAACCTCCTAGTACAAGAAATCAGGACAAAGCCAAAATTAATTGTGGGACAAAATCAGGGATGGAAGTTATTTAGCTCTCCTTCAAACGTAGACATTAGATGGTATAAAAGATGTGTACTACCACAGATTTACTGAAGGACATGACGTGATACTCTAATGTCTGGCATTAATGACTGACTGTAAACATCTGTGATTTACGAGGCTGGACAAAGGAGATATCGGAACATTCTATCAACACAGGAACAGGTATCAGATATGTAGTGTGCATGCATGCATGCGTGTGTGTGTGTGTGTGTGTGTGTGTGTGTGTGTGTGTGTGTGTGTGTGTGTGTGTGTGTGTGTGTGCACGTGTGCGTGTGTGTGTGTGTGTGTGTGCGTGTGTGTGTGTGAGAGAGATGGGGTGCCTGTGCTAACATAATGCGATGGTCACCACTGTTAATTACCAAAGGAAAGTGCTAAATAACAGCGATTCAGAGCCCTGCAAATTAGCCAATACAGGTCTTTCCTCATTGCAGCTAGTATGTCTCTGAATGGCAAAATACTGCATTGTCTAAATAGGACCGTTTTACTATGGTCGTTAATGTGACCAAAGAGGTTCTTCCTGAAATCCTGGGATTGTTTGACCAAAGAGGTAAATCTGAAGCTACACTACATAAAAGTAAAGCAGCACAAATACAAACACATATTAAAAAAGAAATAAAAAAAACTCACATGCAAAAATTATATTAGAAACCTAATTAAATAAAGCCAACAATCTTATCATAAGGTAAGACAAGTTAAGGAAAATGATGAGGGTGGGGAAACATTAATATATACATACATGTGCTTTTCTGTTCTTGGGAGTTGTCAGCAACATTATTACATTTGTGAATACCTTTAAAATGCAAAAAATGTTTAATTAGCTAAACTAAATTTAAAAAACAATGGTATGGGGAGTATTATTGTTTGCATATACATACCTTTTGGTTCTTAGAGTTGCCTCCAGATTCATTATTTGTGTGAATATTTTTGGAGAATGTGTTAGC